>NC_092588.1:111647500-111827500 GCF_047663525.1 Anas platyrhynchos
GGAGATGAGCCTCCAGGATGAGCTTTTTTTATTACCTTTCCAGGGATAGAGATGAGGATGACTGGCCTGCAGTTTCCTGGGTCTTCCTTCTTGCCCTTTTTGGAGACTGGTGTGACTTTGACTTTCTACCAGTCCTCAGGCACCTCTTCTGTTCTCCATGACCTTTCAAAGATGACAGAAAGTGGACTAGCAACGAGCTAGCAATGAGCTGGCATCAGCCAGCTCCCTCAGCACACGTGGGTACATCCCATCAGGGCCCATGGATCTGTGGGTGTTAAGCTTGCCTAAATGATCTCTGACTTGATCCTCCACAACCAAGGAACAGTCCTTTCTCCAGACTTCCTGAATCTGAGATTCCTGAAGGCTTCCTAGCAGTGAAGCATTGAAGTAGTAAAGACAACGAAACAAAGAAGCCACTCAGTAACTCTGAATTCTCTTTATCTTTCATCAACAGGGCACCCACCCCATTCAGCAGTGCACCAGCATTTTCACTAGTCTTCCTTTTGCTACTGATGTATTTGAAGAAGCCCTTCATGTTGTGCTTGACATCCCTTGCCAGATTTAATTTTAAATGGGCCTTGGCCTTCCTTATTGCACCCCTGCATACTCTGACAATGTCTCTGTAGTCCTCCCAAGTGGCCTTTTCCTACATGCTGTATACTCCCTTCTTCTGTTTGAGTTTTCCAGTGGCAACTTGGTCATTCATACAGGTCTCCCCCTTTGCTTGCCTTCTTACTCATAAGGATACATTGATCTTGAACTTGGAGGAAGTGATGCTTGAATATTGACCAGCTCTCCCAGACAACCCTCCTTCTCACACCCACGCACATCCTTCTAGGACCCTAACCCATGGGATCCTTCCAAGTAGATCCATGAAGAGGCCAAATTTTGCTCTCCTGAAGTCCAGGGTTGCTATTCTACTTTTTAACCTGCCTCCTCCACACAAGATCCTGAACTTCCTCATCTCATAGTCACTGCAGCCATGTGTGTTGGGTCTGTCTGAGCTGGAGTCACCTTTTCCCTGCAGCAGCCCACACAGTGCTGTGCTCTGCACTCGTAGCTGGAACAGCACTGATATCACTCCAGTGTTGTGTCTATTACTGCGTAGTGCTGGCACAGCATCAGGACTCCTTCCAAGCCCCCAGGAGCCAGCAGGCTGGGGGTGGGCAAGTGATGGGGAGGGGACATTGCTGGGATAACTGACCTAAACCAACCAAAGGGATATTCCATAACACCTGATGTCACACTCAGCAATAAAAGGGGGGGCTCTCGTGGGGGAGGGGGCTGTTCCTCCTGAACAACCACTACACGTTTTGAGGCCCTGCTTCCCAGGACGTTGATGGGAAGTAGAGAATATTTTTTTTTCCCTCTCTCTGTGCTTCCACGTGGACTGATTGTTTCTTTTGTTTCTTATTTTCCTCCCCATTCCCTTTCCCTTTAATTAAATCTTTCTCAGCTCAAACCTCGAGTTCTCTGTGTTATATTTTCCCCCCTTCCTCTTTGAGGAGAGGGGGAGTGAGAAAGCATTTGTGGTGGAGCTCAGCTGCCCACCTGAGTAAAACCACCACACCATGGCTGCCCCTGACCTTCACATCTCCAACCAGCCCTTCTTTGTTTCTTAATACAAGGTCCAGCAGCATGCTTCTCCTTATTGACTCTTGTGTTGACTACTTGTGTCAAAAAGTTATCATCAATGCTCTGCAGGAACCTCCTGGACAGCTTATGCCTAGCTGCATAGTCTCTCCAGCAGCTATCAACATAGTTGAAGCTCCCCATGAGAAACAGGGCTTGCAATTGAGGCTACTTCCAGATATCTAGAAAGTTTCAACTACTTTGTCCTTTTGTTGTTTTTTACTGCACAGATGTGATAGCTTTAATTAGACCATATTTCTTTATTTTTGCTGGTGGAGAGTTATTTGGAAAAATTAGCATATATAAGGAACATTATTATATCGCTCAGTATTTACACCCTCAATATGTTTAGAGCACTTTCTTGTCATCTTCTTTGAATTCCATAAGGTGTAAATTATTGCCAAATTAGTATAATAATGCAAGTGTCTATGTAGGATGAATCCTGTGTTATCAGGGAATTAAAAAACATGGTGGAACCTGTATAGTTTTACTGTGCAAGAAAAAGAAAACCAACTGGCAAAAGCTTACAGCATGTTTTTACCCTCTCTTCTGCACATTGGAGAACCCAAAGTCTCCACTGGTTATTGCTCCTTTCACCTAAGGAACTGACCAGCCATCCACATTTCTCCAAGTGATGAGAAATATTTTGGAGCTACTATGGAAAATATCACTGCAAATTGTTGAGATAGCTGCTGGAAATCCACTTCCTGTATCTGAAAAACATGAAGAATTTGCAGATAAAATTCAATCAGATATGTTTATTTGAAAAAGAATACTCATTTTAGGAATCAAAATAAACAATATGCAGAGGTGACCCTTTTTATTTATATTTTATTCTCTTGAAAAACGTGTCTATAGGATTCTGAAGAAATAAGGCACAACAGCCTGGTCTGCAGTAGAGTTTCTTTTATGGATTTCTCATTTCTCACTAGCATCACTTCAGTCTCACCTGTGAAAGCTCTACCTTTAGCCTTTGATAAAGTGGAATGCTTTCTTTAGCTCTTGCTTGAACTTCTTTCTTTCCCTTCTTTAAAATGATAATATCTGGACAAGAGATAGAAAGTAAGATAAAGCAAACTGAGGAAAGGTAATCCAATAAGCCAATAAATTGCCCACTAGAAATGACCTGGGAGAGTATTTACCACACCCACACTGCAACTTTCTGGAAGTGAGATTCTTATATCATGTGACCTCAGAGCATGACTGCTGCCATTACAATGCAAATAACTATTGTGATGCTGTGCATCACACACAGCTTCAGCAAAATTCTGTATTTATTTTACTGCTCTTCCATTCACTGTTTGGTAAAGCTTTCTGAACTGGCTTTTGAGTCTTAGTACAGCAGATTTAAGGGTTAGAAAATATTGATCATGTACAGACATTTCCTACACACTCTGTAGCAGTAGTACAGTCAGCAGTCTGCACATATCTGAATATTTTTAAGACTTTTATTACTATCTCATATCATGTTTCATCTATCATAGTATTATCTGGCAAGTGGATTTGTCATACACATACTGTTGCAAAAATAGATGTAAATAGCTTTCATGTTGGGATACATTTTTTTCATGAGAACAGGGAATTTTCTTCCTTTCCCAGAATCACAGAATCACAGAATTTCTAGGTTGGAAGAGACCTCAAGATCATCGAGTCCAACCTCTGACCTAACGCTAACAGTCCCCACTAAACCATATCCCTAAGCTCTACATCTAAACGTCTTTTAAAGACTTCCAGGGATGGTGACTCCACCACTTCCCTGGGCAGCCTGTTCCAGTGTCTAACAACCCTTTCAGTAAAGTTCTTCCTAACATCTAACCTAAAACTCCCCTGGCGCAACTTAACCCCATTCCCCCTCGTCCTGTCACCAGTCACGTGGGAGAACAGGCCAACCCCCACCTCACTACAGCCTCCTGTAAGGTATCTGTAAAGAGCAATAAAAAACATCAAAATTAATGAAGTCAGAATAACAATGTTGTGTAAGTACTACTGTGTGTATAACAAGAAATCTGTTTGCCCAGCAATTTCTTTTTGGAAAGAAGAATGAATTCATGGGTTAGAAGTTTTCTTGTTCAATTCATTGTAAAATCTGACTTTACTCATGGGATAATTGAAAATTTGGAATATGTAAGGACACTAGGAATAGAAATCGGGGGGGGGGGGGGTGAAAAAAAAAAAAAAGCTCTATGGAGAAATTGTAAGGAAATGTAAGTGCTGGCAACCAATGTCATGCCCTGGGTAAGTTTGTGCTTCCAGAGTCACAGCTCTGGAAACCCTTTACTTCCCATAGCATGTTGTCTTAAAGGAGATGTAATCAACTCTTTTCTTGTATCATAATCTTCATACCCTTGTTTCTAATTTGGAGAGATGTCCATTTGTCCATTTGACAGATGGACAACACAGTGGGTAAGCAATTGGCTAGATTGTTGCACTCAAAGAGTTGCAGTCACAAGTTCCATGTTCAAGTGGAGATCAGCGACAAGTGATGTTCCTCATGGCTCAGTATTGGGATCAGCACTGTTTAATGTCTTTATTGGTGACACGGACTGTGAGTTCAAGTGCACCCTCAGCAAGTTTGATAAAGACAGCAAGCTGTGTAGTTCAGCTGGGGAGGAATGCCATCAGCTGGAGGGGAAGAATGCTATCCAGAGGGACCTGGAAAGGATTGAGAGGTGGGCCTTTGTGAACCTCATGAAGTTCAACAAGGCCAAGTACAATATCCTGCACCTGGTTTGGGGCAATCCCAAGCACAAATATTGACTGGATGGGGAATGAATTACAAGCAGGCCTGAGGAGAAGGACCTGGGGGAGTTGCTTGATGAGAAGCTCAACACAAGCTGGCAATGCATGCTTGCAGCCTAAAAAGCCAACCGTATTCTGGGCTGCATCAAAAGGAGTGTGGCCAGCAGTCTGAAGGAAGTAATTCCCCTCTTCTACACCGGTCTTGTGAGATTCCACCTGGAGTACTGAGTTCAACTCCAGGGCACCCAGCACAAGGACATGGATGTATTAGAACGAGTTCAGAGGAGGGCCACATAGATGAACAAAGGGCTGGAGCACCTCTCCTATGAAGACAGGATGAGAAAGTTGTGGCTGTTTAGCCTGGAGAAAAAAAGACTCTGTGGAGACCTTATAGCTATCTTCCAGGACCTAAAGGCAGCCTATGGGCATACAAGCTACCAAGAGAGGGACTTTGTCAGGGAGTGTGGTGAAAGGAAAAGGAGTTATTATTTTAAGCTAAAAAAGGAGATATAAGGAAGAAATTCTTTACTCAGAGGGTGGTGAGGCACTGAAACAGGTTGCTCAGAAAAGTCATGCATGCTCCATCCCTGGAAGCGTTTAAGGCCAGGTTGGATGAGGCTGTGAGCAACCTGATCTAGTGGAAGGTGTCCCTCCTCTTCACAGGAGGGTTGGAATTTTGTAATCTTTAAGGTCCTTTCCAACCCAAATCTGTATATAATTATATGATATTCCTGTTGTGTGACAGAAAATAAGTAATTGAAATCCTGCTGACTCCATGCAAGTGAAGCCATGAAAACAGTAACATTGCTGCCTTGTTAGTTTATCTATTTTGGGTATGTTTGTAGGTTGAAGAATATATGTTTCTTACAATCTTTGGTATATACCCCCACAAAAATCCAGTGAGGTAATAAATTGCTATCTCCATTTTTCACAAGAAGGCTAAAAGTAGAAGAGCACAAATGTTACATGTTGTGGATAAAAATGCCTGAGAGAGAAACAAAGCAAGTTTCTAAACTTGAAGCAGCCCTAGCCTACCATGTAGCCATATTACTATGGCACTGCAATCAGATAAATACACCCTACAGAAATAACATGTCAGAACTGCCTTCAGGATTAAGATAGCATCTCTGTACAGTGTTGCTTTCTGTTTATGTGCTAATGAATCTGCCTGGTGAAATAAAACGTGCATTTGAAAGACATGTATTTTAGACTGAGGAATCAGGAAAAGGAATTTTGGTAAGAGATTTGAGTTTAAAATCTGTTGATTTTCTTCCACTAAAATAAGGAACACAGTGCTTGAAAAATTAAAGGAAGTAGATGCAAAATTATTTTTGTCTTACTCTTTATATTCTTTTCAAGCTGTCTTCCAAACAGCTGGTATATCCTCTGTCAGAATCTGGCATAATTTTTTGTTTTCTTATCCGTCTTTGAAAAACAAAATAAAACAAATAAAAAACTAACTAACTAACAGTATCATTGCTAGTCTTTGGCAGATAGGCTTAATGTCATGTACCTTTTGCCCTTTACCTCCTCTTCCCGACCCATCACTCTGACTCTGGGGCATAGAACTGGCTGAGGAGAGGAAGATAAAGAAGAAATGTATTTAAAAATGTATGTAGCTGAGCAAGTAATAGTCAAGCTTTTTAATCTCCAGCCTTGATCTGAATTACTGCATGTCTTTTGCTAAATCCAGAGAATACATTACTTGCATGAAGGTTATGATTCATATTCCCTGCTCATTCAGAAGTATTACCCTTTGAAAAAACAAATCCAGAGTACCATCCGAAATACTATCAAGGTCACAACACCACTGAAGAAAATGCAGTCTGACAGATATTCTGCTTCACCCCAGGCCAGTTGTGAGGTCTTACAGGAATGCTTTCAGTGTCACTACAGGAGAGAAAGAGAACAAACAGAGGGAAACCCATGACGTGATGTGAAACGCATTGCATAAATGAAGCAACTGGGAAACTTGTCATGCTTTCAGTGGCCGAAAACTGTTTTTCTGGTATTTCCAGTTAGCTCTGTTTGCATCTGAACTAACATACACAAATTAATTATGCTGGAAGGGAAATGATTAAATCTTCAGAAAACTGATTTTTCTTACCCAGAAAAAGATCTTGCGTATCTTTATCCCTAATAGATTTGAAACCTGCTAATAGATTGCAAACTCTGCCTTATAATACATATGTTTCTTGACTGATGACTAACAGAAGCAAACAGCTATGCCTTACATGTACTTTAATGTAACTCTTTTTGAGACACTAATGATGAAACAGTAATTTGGTGCCTTTGTCATTGTGGGTCCAATTTAGTCAAGTGCCAAGCCTCTTTGACTTCTAGATGTGTTCTGCTGCATGGAAAGGTTCTTTTCACAGAGCATCAGGACTGTGTTACTTTGCCCATACTCATTTCTATTACTGAAATGCAAAAGTAGTACATTAAAAAGTGCTGCAGTGACTTAAGATTTATTTTGCCATTTACGATGTCCTACAAGGTTTTAAGAATGAGAGTGATGTTTATAGATAAACTGTCACTTTGCTTTAATCTGAGGTCTCAATAGTACAATTTTCAGCAGAACTCCATAAGAAATATATTCCAGCTTGTAATGCAAAAGTTTTCTTGGACAGGTTCCTCATACTGGACTTAACTGCATTGCCTGATATTTCATGTATTTGTCCAGGGTAGAAACTGTGGGATCCTCGTGAGATTTTGAATACCATAAAGTTATTCCATGGAATGGAATGGAGTGGAATTCTATCAATTACCATAAAAAGGCTTCCATATTTTCTTCAGAATGAAACAATTACAAAAAGAATAAAGAAGACAAACATTAAAATGAAAATATGTTTCTGACTTTATCCCTCTGAGAACTTAATGAACTGCAGTACTCACCAGGTAAAGAGAAGACTACATTTTAAAGTCACTATTTTTTTTTTTTTTAACCACCTGCAGAAAATAACAGAAAGGTAAAAGATAAAACAAGATGTTTATATTAGGGTTGAATGAAAAAATGTTTTCCTCAAAGAACTTAAAGCAAGACATTTACTAAAAAAAAAAAAAAAAAAAAAAAAAAAAAAAAATTGATTTTTTTTAATTAACTACATCTAACATAACTGTAGCAACTTTAGTAATCATAACCTACCAAAAATGAATGAAATTCTTATCTTTTCTGAAATTGAAACAGACCACTGTTTCATTACCACTTCTAATAAACGTAAATATAAGAAACCTGTTGAGACAGGGAAAATAATTAAGTTCTTCTGTGTCTAAATATGTCTGTTCGTTCGTTGTGTACATCCACGTTAAATATGTGTAATAAAGTTAGGGTCCCTTCACTGTTGGTGTCTATTGGCCACAGTTTTCCACAGTGGTGAAACTTTTTTCCTGCAGCAACTTGTCCTCACAGTGCTTGACAGATCACTACTGGTTGTCTGGTGAACTGGAATTGCAGACAGACCAAGGAGAACAGTGGTAGAAGCTCTTAGGTTCTACCTGATGAGCAGCTAGAAAGAGTATGGCATGAGGAGAGAATAGGACCCAGATTAATGTGTGTTTATAAAAACTAAAATGTGAGAATAGTATAACAGTTTCTGACGAATCACAGCCATTGTACCTGAATCAGGACAAATGCTTCCCCTTCGAATAAGTATATTTAAGTACAGAGAGAAGTAGCCACTTCTTTTAAGTGAGAAAATTTGATTATTGTGGTTCAATGAGGGGATGTCTGAGCACAAATCAAATACAGGAGTAGACAGCTGGAGCTATAGTTACCCCAGAAAAGGATGGGGGGGGAGGGGGGGGAAAGGAGGAAGGGGGGATGTAAGGGCAATAGCAGAATAAATATAGTGTTCTCATAAGCATAGTACATAGTTATCTCTTCTGTAGTGGCCAGAAGCCTCCATAAGATGCTGTAAGTTGCACTGTTTGATACTATTGAAAACTGAGTAGGAGACTAAAAGGCAATTAAGTGTGTATTTACTTGCAGAATGTGTCATGTCGGCCTTTATATGACTCAGTGTCCATGTTCTGTGCTGTTATACAGGGAAGTTGTTTTGTTCTGTCACTTGTGGTCTCCAGGCATTTAGCTGAAACTTATCAGGGACTGGAGAAGAAACAACATCCCAATTTTCACACCAGTAATATCTGCCTTGGTTAGACAGTAAACTAAATATAGTAATTTGCCAAGTAGCCAGCAACTGTGATAGCACATCAAAAAGAGATTCTGTGACATAGCAGGGATCCCTAATGTGCTACAAGTGATGGATGGGCTGTTCATCCACCTCACAGAATGATTCTGCTTTTCAAAATGGAAAGCGGCATGTGTGACCATCAATATCTTACATTGAGTTATTGGCTTCTGTCATGATGCCTGTATTTTAGCCAAGTCGAATGGTAGAAAATTATTTTATTCTAGTGACATTTCTGATAAAAGAGACATCAGTAAATATTTTCCCTGAGAAATGTGTTCTAGAGGTTTACAGGTAATAGCAACAGTCCTTTGAAGAGCTGTCTGTGACTCATAATAAATAAAATAAAACTATTATTGAACAAAGATTGAAATATGAATGTTTGTGTTTAGCAGGTCTTTTTTTTTTTTTTTTCTATGTGAGCATTCTGTATGCCAAACATCAAGACAGATGGCTGTTGTACCTCTGTAATATGCTGCCTGACTAAATCTTACTGTTGCTTTCTGTACTTTTATTATTGATGGGGAGAAGGTGCTTCTGGTTAATAAAGGTGATAACATAAAACACTACCACTCCTTCCATTTACCTCAGGTTTCTGAGAGGATTTAGACATTGTTTCTGGTATACCTCTGCCTGTGTGGATTTTAATGAAACTCCACCTGACAGGAAAATAGCCAAGGCAGTAAGTGGGTTTCCTTTCCATTAGCCAATGAAGAAGTTAAACATGCAGTAAGGCTAGGACTTACTCTGCTCTGCTTCCCATCTTGTAATATCAAGAGCAATAATACCTGATATACTTTCCAAAATTTTTTATACTGAATTCAGTTAGTCAACCATATAGAATGTACCATGAGGACTTCAGAATCACATCAGTGTTCTCCATGATGCCAACTGGACAAAGTCTATAACTGTCTATACTCATCTTATGAAAGGAAGATGATGCAAACTGGCATTGCTATATGCTATTTGGTTGAAATCAAAGCATACAGGACAGCAGTATGAGATGAAATTTATTCAGAGGCAATTGGTATAACTACAGATGGGTGAGCATCACCTCTGTGCATGGAACAGATCCTCCTGGAAGCAATGTTAAAGCACATGCAAGACCAGGACATGATCCAGGACAGCTTGGGTTCACCAAGCTGATCCAGTTTGGGTTCACCAAGGACAAATCATGCCTGATCAATCTGGTGGCCTTCTGTGATGGGGTGACAGCTTCAGTTGACAAAGGAAGACCAACAGATGTCATTTACTCGAACTTCTGTAAGGTTCTTGACATGGTACCACACAACATCCTGATTTCAAAATCAGAGAGATACAGATTTGAAGGGTGGACCATTTGGTGAATAAAGAATTGACTAAAAGGTCGCACCCAGAGAGTAGTGATCAATGGCTCTATGTCCAGGTGGAGGCCGGTGACAAGCAGTGTCCCTCAGGGGTCTGTCTTGGGACCAGTGCTTTTTAATATCTTAATCAATGACATAGATGGTGGGATTGAGTGCACCCTCAGCAAGTTTGCAGATTACAGCAAGCTCAGTAGTGCAGTTAACACAAAAGGGGGAAGTGATGCCATACAAAGGGACTTGGATAAGCTTGAGAAGTGGGCCCACGTGAACCAAATGAGGTTCAACAAGTCCAAGTGCAGGGTGCTGCACCTGGGATGGGGCAATCCAAGGCATGAGTACAGACAGGGAGAAGAACCTACTGAAAACAGCCCTGTGGAGAGGGATTTGGGGGTTCTGGTGGATGAGAAGCTCGACATGAGCCAGCAGTGTGTGTTTGCAGCCCAGAAGGCCAACCACATCCTAGGCTGCATCAAGAGAGGCATGGCCAGCAGGTCAAGGGAAATGATTAACCCCCTCTACTCTGCCTTTGTGAGGCCCCACTTGGAGTACTGCGTCCAGGTCTGGGTACCCTAGTACAAGAAAGATACAGACCTGTTAGAACATGTCCAGAGGAGGGCCACAAAGATGATCAGAGAACTGGAGCACCTCTCCTATGAAGAAAGGCTGAAAGAGCTGGAAATATTCAGCCTGGAGAAGAGAAGGCTCTGTGGAGACCTCATTGTGGCCTTTCAATACTTCAAGAGTTCTTATAAAAAGGATGGAGAGGGATTATTTACTCTTGTAGGTAATGACAGGACAAGGGGGAATGGTTTTAAACTGAAAGAGGAGAGATTTAGATTGGCTCTTAGGAGGAAAGGCTTCACTCAGAGAGTGGTGAGCCACTGGAACAGGTTGTCCAGAGAAGTTATGGATGTCCCATCCCTGGAGATGTTCAAGGCCAGGTTGGATGAGGCTGTGAGCAACCTGTGGGTGGCATCCCTGCCTATGGCAGGGGGGTTGGAACTATATGATCTTTAAGGTCCCTTCCAACCCAAGCCATTCTATGATCCTATGATTTCTTCTTCTTCCAGTTATACTTCATAGAACTTGTTTATTCTTGAGTTTTGGTATTGGTGTTGAAGGTTAACAAATAAATAACCTTGCATAATTTGTAAAATAGAATGATTTTCATAAAATTCTAATGGAGTCCAAAATGTTTGTATTTTCCAGGATTTTTAATTTTACTGTTAATAGTTAGGCAAGCTATATTAAGGCACTGCAACTGGTACAATCAATAGCAAGAGACAAGGTATTTATCAGTACAGCAAGGATGGACAATTTAACACAGCACATCACCTCTTTTTTTTTTTTTTTTTTTTTTACATTTTCCAGTTTCACAACTACAAGACAAGCTGTGTTTTAAATATAAGTGCACTACCTATAACTCTTTTTTGTGTTATGTTTTGAGGGGTTATGTTTTCATGGACATATTAATTGAATTGAGAAATACCTCAAGTTTTGCCTGTAATTTTTTTCACTGTAAGCCTCTTCTTATTCAGTTTAGATGTTTTCTTTTGTCTTACAGGTATAAAGAATCACAGAAAGTGACTAAGTGCAGACCTGCTTGGCCATGTTTAATATAGCAAAAGATTATACCTCTTATACTTCTTGTTAATGTCCCTTTTGATGACCCCAGAGATATCTAACTTTTGGTGACTCTGGAGATTTCTATTTTTTCATCCTAAAATAGATTTTATTCTTTCTCCCTTTAGCTTTACAATTACCAGTCCACGGTTTCTGTTTTTGGTTTGTTTGTTTGTTTATCTGAGAATCTTTGAAAATAGCATGGTTTATCATACTCAAAAATGTTTGTTTTTTTGTTGTTGTTTTTTTTGTTTGTTTGTTTGTTTTGTGAGTGGTATTACTTACACCTGTGTCTTCCTTATCTGCAGGATGTTTGCGAAGAATGAAACATTCATAAAACCTTCCAAAGCTATGAGGCAGAAGTAAAAATAATAACATTTGGAAAATAATTACATTTCCTTGTTTCTTTTATTATTTTTCTTCTGACATTCACTTGTAAAAATCATGTTTTCCAAGTGAATTTCCATATTGAATCTGCAAAGCTGGTAAAGATTAATCAACATGGAGCTTCTCATGTGTTTTAGCATTACTCCTGTAAAGGAGGTTATTGCAGGAATGTTGAGTATTGCACAATGTATTATTTTTATCATAGGAATTATCAATAGATAAACTCCTTTCATTTGAAACTCAAAAAGCTACTATTATTTCCATGTATTTATGTTGTTCTTTCAATATCTTATATTTAACTGAATGAGTCATGACTGTCTTTTGATAATACTGAAATAAAAATTCCACTGGGATCACTATAGGTGCACTTGACAATGCTGCCCCCAACAGCTGCTCTGCCTTCTGCAAACTGAGGAAATAACTGAGCTGTAGAAGTACCAAATGTGCTCTTCCTATGGCTAAATTAAGACCCTTGCCTCATTCTGAAATTCAGGGCTGCATAAGAGAAGTAAATAAATCAAGAGATGGCATTTAGCCATCCATCAGCACCATAAAATATTGCTTGATCGCCCTCTGTTCCTAGCACTCTCCACTCCAGGTTGCCCTCTTCTAAATCCTTAGTAAACCTCAGGCTACAGTAGAACAACTTGTTGTAAGTAGAGTGTACTGGTGTAAGGTATATATATCATTAATTACCTCTGAGGATCTTGGACCACATCTCAGACTTGCAGTGATGAGCAAATTGAAGTGTCATTTGGTATACAAATGAACTCTAGATATTACAAAACTCACATTCCTGCTGTCACCAAGGTTAGTAAGTTCTTCTTTTGTCTCCTACAAAACAAGAGATGTCTTCTACACCTCAGATCAGGGATCCTTGTATGGTCTGTTCTCTTAAGATTATTTGTGTAGATTTTCATTTTCTCAGCAAAAGACAGGTATAAGAAAGGAAAACGGTTTAAGACCACTTTTAGAGTAATTAAATGCCTTATTAGGAAAATTAATTTGGTTCCCGATCTCAAGTGTATTCATGATTTCACTTCAGGTTATTTTGCATTATTTGACAAATCAAGTATTTTAGTGGTGCCTGAGAATTCACTAGTATGTTCTGTACTAAGAAGAAACTAAAAAGGTGCTCTGCCTCCTCCAAAACGTATCATAGGTAATGAAAAACAAATTTATTCTGAAGGATGATTTCCTTCCAAGTAGATTCTCCATACAAACACTTAGAGTCAGTGGTACTCCTAGTGACTGGTATTTTGCTCCTATTCCAGACCCTTAGTCATGCATTGTTTGCTGAGCATGGAGAGAGCATTGCAGTATTTATGATGATTTCTGCTACAGGGGAGTCCATTTAGAAACAGATTTGTGGACTGATGCAATGACACGGTAACCCGCCTGGTGGGTGAAGGAAAGGCTGTTGATGTAGTCTGCCTAGACTTCAGCAAAACCTTTGACACAGTCTCAAACAGTATTCTCCTGGAGAAGCTGGAAGCCTATGGCTTGGACAAGTATACTCTGCTGGGTTAAAAACTGGCTGGACATCCAAGCCTAGAGAGTGGTTGTGAATGGAGTGAAATCCAGCTGGTGACCGGTCACTGGTGGTGTTCCCCAGGGGTTGTGTTGGGGCCCATCCTCTTTAATATCTTTATTGATGATTTGGATGAGGGAATTGAGTGCACCCTCAGTAAGTTTGCAGACAACACCAAGTTGGAGGAAGTGTCAATCTGCTGGAAAGTTAGAAGGTCCTTTGGAGGGACCTGGACAGGATGTGTTGATGGGTGGAGGACAACAGGTTGAGGTTCAACACAGTTAAGTGCCAGGTCCTGCACTTTGGTAACAACAACCCCATGCAATGCTACAGGACTGGGGGAGAGAGGCTGGAAAGCTGTGCAGAAGAAAAGGATCTGGGGGTGCTCATTGATGCTTGTTTGAACATGAGCTATCAGTGTGCCTAGGTGGCCAAGAAGGCCAACAGCATCCTAGCTTGTTATCAGGAATCGTGTAACCAGCAGGACCAGGGAGGTGATCGTCCCCCTGTACTCTGCTCTGGTGAGGCCGCACCTCAAGTATTGTGTTCAGTTTTGGGCCCTTCAGTCCAAGAAGGCCCTGACATTGAGGCCCTGGTACGTGTCCAGAGAAGGGCTATGAACCTGGTGAAGGGCCTGGAACACAAGTCCTGTGAGGAGTGGCTGAGGGATCTGGGGTTGTTTAGTCTGGAGAAGAGGAGGCTCAGCGGAGACCTTATTGCTCTCTACAACTACCTACAACTCTGCTTATTGCTCTCTACAACTACAACTACAGGAAGTTGTGTGGGGCTGGGCATTGGCCTCTTCTCACAGGTAGCTAGTGATTGGACTAGAGGGAATGGCCTCAAGTTGTGCTGGGGAAGTTCAGGTTGGAAATTAGGAGACATTTCTTCTCATAAAGGGTAGTCAGGCGTTAGAACAGGTTGCCCAGGGAAGTGGTGGAGTCGCTGTCCCTGGGAGTGTTTAAGGAAAGGTTGGACGTGGTGCTTAGGGACATGGTTTAGTGGGTGATATTGGCAGTAGAGGGATGGTTAGAACAGATGATCTTGGAGGTCTTTTCCATTCATTCTATGAATGAAAGGTAACTTTTCATTTGCAGTTTTGCCTTTGCAAGATCTGCAGATGCATAGCAAAAGTACAGAGCATACAGTTCACAGCTGTATGCTTCAGAAACAGTAAGTTTACTAATTATTATTCTTTTTCTCCTTTTGGATATTTTTTGTTACTTTACACATATACACTGAGTAAAATTTTATTCATTTTGTGTAGGTCTTAAAAATAAATAAATTGTACCAATATGCATCATGTCACTTCAGAAAATTTGCAAAAGTGCTAGCAATTATCTTGATTCCATAAAATAAATAATTGTCCTGAACACCAAACTGAAAGCTAACTTTATATATAAATAAAGACACGAAGTATGTACTAGTCTGTGATAACACTCTCTCTCTCTTTTTCTTACCTTCTCTCTCTCTTTATCTCTCCCTCCCCCTTTTAAACCTTGTTAATTCAGATCAATCCTTCAGTCGTAATATTGCCTTTGGGTAACATGCCAGCCTATGGAATTATATGTTTGAACACAGGGCCAAACTAGCAGTTATTCCCCTGCCACTAAAGGTGAAAAGGTTTCCAGTAAATCAGGTTACTTTTCCACAGGGTAAGCGGTGTTAAATACAGTCTCTCTGGGTACTTCATCAATATGATTAACCTATTGGCATTATAGTTATCAAATTACAGTATAAGAAGTCATACAGTTAAAAATAAATCTGTTTTCCATTGAGAAAAGCTATTTAAGTGGAGACTACTATATTAAAAGCTTGCAGAGTATATATATAGTAGAATCATAGTTCATGGGGAATCATTACCACAATGGAGGTTTTCAAAATTAAACTTTGAACAGTGTCTTAAGATGAGTAAAAAGCTCTCAGGGGATTCAAGGTACATACCATATAGGGCCATCATCTTATTAGTGTTTTATTACTAACCCTATTAGAAGTCTCCAAGCTGAGACAGATTACAGCATGTGGATTGTAGAGGTATTTGTATACACTTTGCAACTCACACAAAATGTTCACCTTGGGATCTTGGTCCCTGTAGCTGAGTTAAATGGCTGCCCTAATTCCACTACCATGGCTGCAACAGTCCCTTAATGTACCATAAATCCAGTCAAGTACTTTGACCTCTTTATTCATTGTCACTGTAGCTCCTGAAATTGTCCATTCTAGCAAAGGGCCCGCAGGAGTTTGGTTCTTTTGACAAATGTGGGGGAATGCAAGCTGGTTTCCTGCAAAATGTAGTTGTGCTGTTACTCCAGAGAAAATAGAGGCAGTGAGGAGAAACTGTAATGCACATCAGATGGTATGGTCATTACTTCCTACCGCATGCAAATTATTCATAGAGTTTAATCAAATACATTGCAATGCATGAAGTGTCTGACTGTTCGGGGTCACATATTCAGTGTTGCTTATTGATTTCTTGTTTAGTTGATGAGAAGTGTTAGAAGTGATGCAAAGAAGTTACTCTGGACAAAGAAAACTGGTGCCTGTATAAATGTTTATAAACTACAGATGAGTATTCATTGCAGTTCCTTTCAGATTCTACTCAGTAATTTCTTTAAATCTGCATTAAACACAGTTCATGCATAGTTCATGCTTTTTCAAGTCAAACAGGGTTTTTGACTACGGTATGTACAACTTCCAATAAAACACTTTTCAGACAATGAAGAGTGCTCAGATCACCTTTGTAATCAGAGCTCTCCTATTAAATTAATCATAGTATCTCAAAAAATAAAGGTAGGTGAGGGTTCCTAGCAGGACCTGATATCATACAATAAGTTATTACTTAAACAAATAGTAATAAAATAAAATTAAAAAAAATATATATATATATATTTTCAATTTTTATTGCTCTTAAACAAACCAAATTCTACAATAAACCTAAATGTACTGAAGAAACTGTTGTAGGACTTTTCAGTCCCTACAAAATGTATGTTGTACTGCATGATGACAATCCATATCTAGAAGGTGTAAAAATATGATCTTTATTATGTTTGGTGGAGATCACTTGAAAACTAGAGTGGCCTGTATTTATCCAAAAGAAGAATGTTATTGACTTCTTTCTGTCAAAAATTTCTTTTACCAGCATGTCGGACTTTTCACATCTCCATTCAAATAGCTATGTTGTTAACTTAACATCATTAATTTTTTTTACTGCATTATGTGGAAAAAATATACTACGTTCTTGATTTCTGTTTGCTTAATATTTAAGACATGATGTAGTCCCAAGCTGTGTACTTCACCTATGCTAGTTAATACTGAGCTGATACATGGTAATTAATAAATACTGACCTCATAAAAAATATGTTTCTACTTATTATAAACATTATTTTTCTGTGCTACCAAGTTTCCAAGTCACTGAATTATTTGCAGATTATTTTCTGACCTCTCAGATATATGATATTCCCTCAGGGAACTTGGAAAAAAAATGGATTGTATTTATTAGCTGAATTGTTTTTATAGAATCTAAAGGTGTTCTTAAAAACTGTTGGAGAAATTATACACTAGAGGGAAGAATCCTTACATTAAGAGCAAAAAACAATGAGTGCTTAGCCAGTGAAGTTTTGAGTAATGTTTCTTTACTATTATTTGTTAATATAATACCATATTTATACAATAAATGACACGACATATTTTGTTTCATTCAGTGAATTAATGAATACATTGGATTAATAAGATAAAAATTGAAATATTTAACTTAATCTTTTGCTTAACTTAATCAAATTATGTTTCAAATGACTATGACAATAAATTTGATTACTGTTGTCATCATAATACAGTAGCATATCAGCCTAACCGGAAGAAAAAAGCTCCCAGTGTGTGTTGTAACCAATTTGAATTCTTGAATTATTTTTAATGTCTCAGGAGAACGTATCTCAAGCTAATCTTTCTTAGAGGTGTAGCTTTTATGGATTTTAACTGGAAATCAGCTGTTGTTACTGAGATCAGAACTCGCTATATTTTTGGAAAAATGCTATTTTCAATGAATTATCTAAATCTTTTTTGAAGACCTCTGAATGAGGTACACTGATCAATTTCTGTGCTTTTTTTGTTTTATATCAGAACACTGTGGGAGGGGAAAAATAAAAACAAACGAGTATTTAATATTTAGAGTGATAGGTGGTGTTTATTTTTTTTATAAATAAAAATACAAAACTGAAACTGTCAAACTGATGATGTTAATTAAATGTTGAAATTACAGGACTTGTACTACTTGCTAAAGCAAATAGAAAATTTCTCTATCTTACCCATCATCCTAGCTGCAGATGATGCCAGGTACATATAAAGAAGAGTCTATACTCATTCTTTATCTAATTTGCACTGAATTAATATGTATTTCTTTTTCTGAGGGGAATTCTTTCTCATTCCTTAAGTGTGTTAGATTAGGTACTAATGTTTTGCATCATCTTGAAGCATTTGTCCAAACTTCTATATTCTCTAGAAAACTCCATATTGTCATCCATGGCTGTTTCTAAATCATCTTCAAAACACTCTAATTTATTTATAATCCTATTCTTATGATAATAAATGTTCCACTGCATAGTACAGTGCAGAGCAGTCTTTCTTTTTTTTTTTTTTTTTTTAATAGGATTCAAAGAACAACTGGATCCTATTAGAACATTAGGATCATTTAAAAATGCAGGAAAAGATAAAGTAACAATGGATTTAATCTATCATTCTTAACCCAAAATCCCTGGTCTATAAACTATTCTATTCTTGGTCTATAAACTATTCTATTCTCATGTTTCTCAGATTTTTTATGTACCTATTATGCAGTAACACCCAGGATCATTTAGGCTAAGATATAAAAAGGTATGATGACATTAAAGAATTAGGATTTGTGGCAGAATCTTTGAATGTATAAGGCAGAAATTAGGTAAAAACTTGATGGGCTTTATAGAAATTAGCACACTGGAAAACTTTAGTAACCAAAAGGAAAATGTTCTCTCAGATCCTAGCCTCTGCTAAAGTTTGGATGCCTTAGCCTGTATCATAGCACTGTATCATAGAAACAGAATGGCTTGGTTTGGTAGAGACCCCAAAGACCATCCAGTTCCAACCCCCCTGCTATAGTCAAGGTCGCAACCCACTAGATCAGGTTGCTTAGGGCCTCATCTAACCCGGTCTTGAGCACCTCCAGGGATGGGACATCCACAGCTTGTCTGGGCGACCTGTTCCAGTGCCTCATCAGTAGGAGCAGTTGATTCTGAAATCCACGTGACAGAATTTCAGGTGCCTCTATAATTTTATTATTTTTTTCTTTGAATTTCATCCTCCTTTTCCCTGCTTTTTGGAGGTCCTCTAGCCCTGGATTTGATGGAAGTTCAAATAATGGATGTAGCAAAGTTTAATGGAAAACCAAAGTTAATAAATGTTTTTAGAATCATTGTTAAAAGTTGTTATTATCATATTGACAAGACTTTGCCAAGGATTCTGTATTCAGTTTGGCCTTCCCTGTCTGAAACAAATGAGCCCAACCTAGAGACACAGAGAAGGACAACCATGTGATTGGAAGAATGGAGATTCCTGCTCATGGAAAGAAACTCAAAGAGCTGACTATGTTTAGTCAGGGAAAACAAAGCTGAGCAGGGAAATGATTGTCTCTGTAAATGGATCAGAAAGGTAAACACTGGCAGGGAAAGAGTTCTTTAAGCTTAAGGACAATGTTGACACAGACCCAGTGGGCATATCCCTCTTATGAATATATTTACAATTGAAATTAGCAGGTGGCATAGCCATCAGAGGAGTGAAGGTGTGAAAAGATTTCTATCACAATAATCAGTACTAAGAATAAAACTTCTTAAATATAAGCTTTCATGATCACATGATGACAAGTGAGACTGAATGATGTCTTTACCAGAAAGGCAGGTGGTACAGGTGATAACCTGCAGCACTGGCACTGTACAATTCTAGCACAGAGGTATCTCCTCATCTCTGTGCAGTCCTGAATAGTTTGAAGAGAGAAATCCTAGATAAGATGTATCTGACTCCTCATACTGGGCATAGAATGGTGACCCTTTTGTCATCTCAGCAAGGGTGATTGGAAAAATGGATCAAAAAGGTTTTGATTTCTTTACTGCACACTAATAACCCCAGCAGATAAACTACAATTATCCCACAAACAAGTTGTGCTTGTAATAAAAAGTACAGCAGTATTAGTTTATATGCACCAAGGACTGGTTCAGATCTATTTTACAAACTTAGGTTTTATAGGGGTTGGCTGTATTTTGAGGGTAGTTGATGAAAAAAAAATATCAGCAGAATTTTTTTTCCAGTTCTCTCTAAACCGGATGAAGAGTGAGTAGGTTTGTGTATTTCCAATTTTTGTGCAGGGCTAGAAAACTTCACAGTTCAATGTCACTGGAATGATACCCACATAACCAGAAACTTCACTGGTATAATCTGACTTCTTCAGGCCTTTTGAATCACTTTTAAGTAACCCGGTAGATTTTATTTTCCTCAAACCATTTTAATGTCATGTTTGCAGTATCAAGAGGGTCTATAGAGAGCTCTTAAAATGAGGATAAGATGGCAAGCAGTGTAAAGAAACTAAAATTAGGTTTGATTTGGGTCCTGAGTGACAGTTTAGTTTAACTGTTTCCTGAATATTTTGTCAGTGGTTGGTAATCATGTGCCAAAGATATATATATATCTATATTTATTTTTCATTATGCTGAATTACACGTGCCATCTTTCCTTTAGAAACATATAGGTGAGGTCAAACAGTGGTTGAGTAATATTTTCCTCCTTGGCTATGTGGCCTTCTATCTTCATGTTTTTCTTATTTTACCTTAGGTCAGAGCAGAGAGCAGAGCCCAAAGAAAAAGAACTCCATCCAAAATCCATGCCGGCTCCAGAAAGTCATTTGTGGAAAGTAGATGGAAACCCAATCAAAATGTCTCATCAGCAAAATTAGTATTTATGAAATTAGTGATGAAGCAGAACTAGCAGAGTGATTGCATTATAAACACTCAAAATGTAGAGGGAGGGAACAGAGATTTTGCTCATTTTCCCTCCCACTGCTAAAGCACTGTATTTAATTGACTTACAATTTTTCCCCTAATATATTTCTTTATGAAACCTGCCTTGAGCAATGGATACATTATTGTTCACCGAGGGTTGTGCCTCATTTGTTCCTGTAGATTGTGCCTAATTAACGCTAACTTGTCTGTACATAAAAAGTACAATAGGCTGTCCTTTCCAATTTAATTCCGACAGTTTAATCGAATCTGTATTCTTTCAAAAATAATTAGATCATTTACACTTCATTAACATGTAATGTAATGTTGAAGCATTCATCATAATGATTTCTTATTTTTCTTGTGCAATATTATCTCCTCTAATGAAACTGTTAACACCATGCATGTCTTAATTAGCTTTATCATATCACTGACAATTTAGGGGAGCGCTGCATTTTTACTAATGAAATTAAATTAGTTCAATAGGTATATTTGAAGAATAATATGCTGTATTAATGAAAAATATTAGAAACAGTCTTACCTTTACATACCATCTAGCAGTTCCTACTCATTCTTTCATTTTTTTCCATTTCTATCTCTCAGCAATAAGATGTCGAATGTACATGCACCACCTTTTCCTTTCATCGGTGCTAAGCAAAGTGATGCTAGGCATCTCTCAGGTATACTAATAAATCATAGAAAACACTGATGATAAGAAAACAGAGATAGTAGCACACCCTACTTCCTCATAACCTTAACCCCTTTGGTTTGAGAGGAGTTTCCCCACAGATTTCAGTGCGTCATCTCCAAATGCCTTCAGAAATGTTGTTTATGGATTAAAGCTGATTCTTTGATCCATTTAATGAAGGAGATATTCTGTGTTTACAAATCTTGGCCAAAAATTAGTGGTACTGAGGTCTAACTCTGCATATTACTAAGAAGCCACTACTCTCATGGCCCTGGAAATCTTGGTGTCAGCACTCATCTTTCAAAAACTATTCAAAAGCTATTCACATTCTGGAAAAAATCTTGCAATGAAGGATGTATTTGTAAATATAAATAGAAAACAAATTGCCATGAAGCGTCACTTGGAAAGTACTTAGTACACTTAGATTCAAAGAAGCTAGTGGGAAAGTTGTGCTCTGTATTTCATAGGAAGCATTCAGCAACTGCCCTCAAATGTTTTTACAGACAGCTAAGCTTCTTTCCCTCAACTGTCTCTGTCTTGCCAATATGAGGAATGTGCTATATTCTTGTTACTACAGCTGAGTGAATGTTACAAAGCAAAACAAAAATTGCAGACTATTGTTAGAATAAAATACATAGATTTGTTGCTATCAATATTCAGGATATCTTTAATTTTGTTCTGCTTGAACACTTGTAGAAGCAATTTTATATTCAAAGAACGTCTTCTGAAGTATTATAAGTCTGGAGAGCACATATGTAAAGAGTGTACAAGTCTGGGAGGAATCTTTCTGAAATATAGCTTCAAATGTCCAATCAGCAGGTGTAAGCAGCTTCACATTCCATGTGACCAATCCCATATTACGTCCCTAAGCATGCAGTGGCAAATAGTAACCAAAACCGAGTTGATATGTATTTTAAATAAACAAGCCATAGGTAGGAACATATTTGGGAGAGAGGTAGGAACAATTTGTGAGAATTCCCATTCTCCTAAAACACTTTCTAGTATAAGTTCCCCAAGATATGTATGATTCTTACCTACAGTCCTGCTCCTGGACATGTCAACTCAAACAAAATTCTGTCCAATGATTCTGGCCAGTATGAAGGATATCTAAGATAACCTTTTTCAGCATTCAGCAATCACAAGTCCTATTTCAAAAAACTCCACCTTTTAGCAAAGCATCCAATCCAAAGTGGGCTAGTTTGCAGAAGTGTAGCTTAAACACACAGTAGTTTTTTTCTTTGAAGTTATTGCATCCTCTGATGTATCTAAGTATTATGAAGTCCTCATTATATAGCTGTGAAAACTGAAACAGGTATTAAAAGATATTTTTGGACAGATCTCAGGTTCACTGTTAAAAAATAAATAAATAAATTCTTTTCAATAGGAAATGGCATAATGAGATAAATTGAGGGAATTTGGGCCAGAATCATGAATAAATATACTCTCAGAACATGATATGGAAAATGTGGAACATCTACAACGTAACTGATTTCATCAGGAATTGCAGCTTTGGCTGATGTCTTCTAAGCTCTACATTTACAGTGAAACTGGACTTTAAACCTTCCATTTGGTTTAGTGCTACAAGGAATTCTTTCTCAGCATAAATAGTATGCTAATTAAAGAAGTTAAAATTATGGTTAAAAACAATTATAAATAAATAAATCCAAATAATTCAGTGATATATTATACAGATGTACCTCTAAAGGCAAGAGACCCAAGTGAAAGAGACCACCAGATTATTTCATGCATAAATGAATATTGATTATTACCAAAACTGTAAGAGTAATTTTTTTCAAAATACCAAGGTCAAATTATTCTTTCATTTATTATTAACTGTTGGTTTGGTTTGGTTTGGTTTGGTTTCCAGCAAGTTCTTCAGCTAACGGAAAATGAAGATCTCTTGTACAGAGAGGAAATGTTAAGGTTGGCTTCCTCGGAGGCATTTCTCAGGTGGCATAATTGAGCCCTGGAATTCAGACTTCAGCAATTTTCTAAACCACAGAAAGTATCACCAGTGTAAAACAAATTAGTTAATATCATATTATGTACACTTTTCAATAATTATGTAAGTTTATCCCAGGAAAAGGTTTATCTGAGAATGTAGTGTTACTTTTGGTGCTGTATTTGTGTAGTTAAGTCTCTTACCAAGGGGGTTATAAATGATTAGAAAAATTCTGAAAACTAAAACTCTTATTAATATGCCTGAGAATGGATTTAGAGAAAAAATCTACATTTCATAATCAAATCTGGCCTTCATCATATTATGTCAGTTTACAGGTATTTGACATATTTGTGTTTGGATTAAAACTTCTTTTTTAGTATCATTATTCTCTTTCAAACATTATCTTTCAGATTCTCCATCACTTGGATATGTGCCCTGTCAGGTATTCTTGCATAATGATTTCTATGGGCAAGCTAAATTAAGTTCAGTTGTTTATACAGTAACTATTTGATTTATGTCTATATTTGTTTGTAATTGTCTTATGGTTGTTCGTGTTAATTAGAGAATAGAGAAAAGATTTTTTAATGAAATGAATATGTAGAAAAACACTCATAACATATGATGTCGTTTCTATAAACCAGTGTCAACCTTTCCTTTTCATGGTCTTATTGTGAATATTTAATGGAAGACATTTCAGAGATATAGAAAAGAACCTTTTTAAGAACCTTTTTTTTCTTCTCTAAAGTAATTCATGGGAACATTTGCCCAACAGTTTCCCAATGTAATCAGTGTATTTTATGGAACTGCAAGCCAAGGGAGAAGAACCTGTTGCTCTGCTTTCTAATTTATTCCCCTCCAGCCCCCCTTTTTTTTAATTCTTATTTTACACCCCTTACTTATAGAGTAATTGAATATCCAGAGTTGGAAAAGACCCAGAAGGATCATTGAATCCAACTCCTGGATCCACACAGGATGACTCAAAAATCAGACCATATACCTGGGAGTGTTTTTTAAGAGCCTTTTGAAACTCCTTCAGGCTTTGTGCTGTGACCACTTCCCTCAGGAGTCTGTTCCAGTAGTCAATTCATCTTTCAACGTTCTGGCACCATGAAGCTTCTCATGAAGTCACTTGATAATTAAAATGTCCCTGTTCTGCATCTTCCAATTAATTATGCATTTAGGTACAAATTTGCCGAGGCACTGTAGGATCTTCTGAGGTACATGCTTAATGTTATCTTCCCTCATTGATACAGTCAAAGTTCAGCACATACTGATTTGTAAATATTTCTCAGAATGAAGTCTTTTAAGAGAGGTAATATTTCCCCGTTACACAGCACTGGTGAGGCTACAGGTGGAGTACCGTGGCAAGTTCTGGGGCACACAGACTTGTGAGATATGTTGGACATGATGGAAAGCATCCAGCAGAGGGCCACCAAAATGATCAAGGGTCTTGGGCACCCCTCCTGTGAGGAGAGGCTGAGAGAGTAGAGACTGTTCATCCTGGAGAAGAGGAGAATCAGGGATGATCTTGTCTATCTCTATAAATACCTGAAGGGAAGTTACAAAGAGGACAGAACAATGATATTTTCAGTGGTGCCCAGTGCGAGGACAAGACTCAAAATGGGCACAAACTGAAACTCAAGAATTTCTGTCTAAACATCAGAAAGCACTTCTTTACTGTGCGGGTGATGGAGCACTAGAACAGGTGGCCTAGAGAGGTTGTAGAGTCTCCCTCCTTGTAGATCTTCAAAAGACTTCTGGACATTTTCCTGGCCAACCCCCTGTACGTGGCACTGCTTAAAGTTGGGGGGCTGAACCAGATGACCTCCAACCTGTACAATTGAACTGTTAAAGATCTTATTCACCACCAGAGACTATAATGCTAGCAGCTACAGTAACGAAAGAGGAAAAGATTCCAACTTTTTCTGAGCTAAGTCTTTTGAGCCACCTTCAATCATACGGACTCTTTCTCCCACCCCAATCAATCCTTAATTTGTCTCTCTCCTTGTCCTTGCCACTTCTGAAGTACCTCTCCACTAGGATCCATGTCTAGCAGTTACAACTGCACAATACTGCTATTGCTATTCTCAGCTATTCTTTAACAAAACAGTTCAGTGACTGGCATTTTGGCTTCCTCTCTTCCTCCATTCTGAAGAACCTGTGTAGCTGAAGCAGCTTTGAACAGGGGAAGAAGACACTGGTCTTTAGGAGAAGTGCAGGAAGGAACTGATTTTTCCTTTCCTTTGATCTCTGTCTACTGGGTGATATTTTCCAGTAAGGGCTAAAAAATCTGGATCCTCAAATCAGTTTCAATAATCAGAGCCCAGAGGTGTTCTGAATAGTTCAACACAGTATCAGTCTGCCTGAAGGGCATCCCTCTTTAACTGTTAAATGGTCTGTAAACTTCACCCAGTTTGAAGCTTGTAAGAAAAGCTTTTATGAGATAGTTAAATCATAATTCACGGTGATATACTTTTGCTATGTAAGGATATTTCCTGTCTCTGTCTTCCAATAGAGGCAGATAGGTATTTAATCAAATGGTTTACTACTGTTTTACTTGTTTCTTTGTTTGTTTGTTTGTTTTTAAGAAGTGATTTTTACATTGTGAATTACTGGATTACTGGAAAGTTATTACATCAAAATACAAGGAGAGATGAACTTTTACAAGGTCTTAAATGGCAGCTGCAACTCTCTGAGAGATGGATGAGCTAGTTTGAATCCAAGCGGATCACCTAAACCTGGAGCTCTTGGTGTCTTACTTTCTGCAATATAAGTGGTTGAGCTAGCCACAATAAACCACAAATATGTCAACATCCCCTGCAGCAGCAAGCCTGAGTAACAGCATAAGCACGGCCTATGGATAGCAGGATGATATAGCCCAATACAGTAGTAATGCTGACATGCTGGATCTCCACTGGTCAGATCCGCAGCACAGGGCCATCCATGTATATCTCAGTAATAACACAGGGCAGAGGCAGCACAGAATTTAGAGAATGTCCTCTTCCTTACTCAGGTCAGGTGGACAGGGAACCTGTCTTCATAGTATTTGTCTTGCTATGTGAAGAATAAAATTTCAAAATCTTTAAGAACAGACACCAGTACTATACAATGCCCTCTTTCCAAAAAAAGGCATACTTTGTGGATGACGAGGACCACCTCATGGCAGGACAACCAGGTGGATGACCTGGTCCACCTCGTGGCAGAACTCAAGGAGGAGGTCGAGAGGTTGAGGGATGTCAGGGAGTGTGAGCGGGAGATACACTTGTGGAGTAACTCCCTGCAAGGTCTGAAGGACAGGTACCAGGGTGCAACACCCCAAATGGGGTTGGACCTCCTGCTCTGTTGCTGTCAGGCAGAGGGAGGGGACCTGGGATTTGAGAAGAAATGGAAACAGGTCCCTGCTCGACATCACAGGCGATGCCCCCCCACTGGCCCCACCTTCCCAGGTCCCCCTGCAAAACAGGTTTGAGAGACCGGTAGTTGAGGAAGAGGTAGAAAGTCTACCCAGGAGGATGCCTAGGGCGAGGAAGTCGACTCCACATCTCAGGCCTGCCTCCACCAAGACAGAAAGAAGGGTGATTGCTGTGGGTGACTCCCTTCTCAGGGGAACAGAGGGCCCTATTTGTCGGCCTGACCCTATCCATAGGGAAGTCTGCTGCCTCCCTGGGGCCAGGGTCAGAGACATTGCCAGAAAGCTTCCCAACCTGGTTTGCCCCTCTGACTATTATCCTCCTTTAATAGTCCAGGCTGGCAGTGATGACATTGAAGAGAGAAGCCTGAAAACCATCAAACGGGACTTTAGGGGACTGGGATGGTTAGTGGATGGAGCGGGAGCACAGGTGGTGATTTCATCCATCCCTACTGTGGCACGGAGGGATACAGAGAGGACACGGAATGCGCACCTGATAAACACATGTCTCAGAGGCTGGTGCCAACACAGAAATTTGGGGTTTTTTGACCATGGGGCACTTTACTCGGCACCCGGCCTGATGGCCACAGATGGGTCCCTATCTCTTAGGGGAAAATGGATCCTAGGCCAGAAGCTGTCAGGGCTCATTGAGAGGGCTTTAAACTAGGTGAGAAGGGGGATGGGGCTGAAAAAAGGCTTGTTAGAGCTGTGCCAGGGAGAACAATGACAAGGCTGGGAGAGAAGGCAATGGCCCGGTTGGAGTGCATCTACACTAATGCACGCAGCATGGGTAACAAACAGGAGGAGCTGGAAGCCATCATGCTGCAGGCAGGCTACGACTTGGTTGCCATCACGGAAATGTGGTGGGACCACTCTCATGACTGGAGTGCTGCAGTGTCTGGCTATATGCTCTTCAGAAGGGACAGGCAGCACTGAAGGGGTGGTGGTGTGGCTCTCTGTATCAGAGAGAGTTTTGATGTCATGGAGCTTGAGGCTGGGAATGATAAGGTTGAGTCCCTGTGGGTTAGGATCAGCAGGAAGGCCAACAAGGCAAACATCCTGGTGGGGGTCTGTTATAGACCGCCGAACCAGGATGAGGAGACTGGTGAGGAGTTCTACAGGCAGCTGACAAAAGTTGTGAAATCATCAGCTCTTGTTCTTGTGGGGGACTTCAACTTCCTAGATATATCCTGGAAGCACAATATAGCCCAGAGAAAGCAGTCTAGGTGGTTTCTGGAGATTGTGGAAGATAGCTTCCTGACGAAGCTGGTTAGTGAGCCTACCAGGGGAGGTGCACCGCTAGACCTTCTCTTCACAAACAGGGAGGGACTGGTGGGAGATATGGTGGTTGGGAGCTGTCTTGGGCAGAGTGACCATGAAATAACAGAGTTCTCCATTCTTGGAGAAGCCAGGAAGGGGACCAGTAATACCACTGTCTTGGACTTCCAGAGGGCTGACTTTGGGCTGTTCAGGACACTGGTTGGCAGAGTCCCTTGGGAGGTGGTTCTGAAGGGCAGAGGAGTCCAGGAAGTCTGCGCTCTTCAAGAAGGAAATCTTAATGGCACAGGAGCAGTGTGTCCCCACGTGCCCAAAGACGAGCTGGCAGGGAAGAAGACTGGCCTGGCGGAACAGAAAATTCTGGCTTGAGCTTAGGAGAAAAAAGAGGGTTTATAATCTTTGGAAAAGAGGGTGGGCCACTCAGGAGGACTATAAGGATGTTGCGAGTCAGTGCAGGGACAAAATTAGAAAGGCCAAAGCTCATCTGGAGCTCAATCTGGCTACTGCCGTCAAAGACAACAAAAAATGTTTTTACAAATATATTAATGCAAAACAGAGGACTAAGTTCCCCCCCTGCATCCTCTATTGGATGCAGGGGGGGAACTTAGTTACAAGAGATGAGGAAAAGACAGAGGTACTTAATGCCTTCTTTGCCTCAGTCTTTAGCGGCAAAACGAGTTGCTCTCTGGGTGCCCAGTACCCTGAACTGGTGGAAGGAGTTGGGGAGCATAATGTGTCCCTCACTATCCATGAGGAAAAGGTCAGTGACCTGCTATGGCACTCGGATGTATTCAAGACGACGGGGCCAAATGGGATACACCTGAAGATACTGAGAGAACTGACAGAGGAGCTAGCCAAGCTGCTTACCATCATTTATCAACAGTCCTGGCTATCGGGGGAGGTCCCAGTCAACTGGCGGCTAGCAAACGTGACACCCATCTACAAGAAGGGCCAGAGGGTAGACCCGGGGAACTATAGGCCTGTCAGTTTGACCTCAGTGCCAGGGAAACTCATGGAGCAGATTATCTTGAGTGTCATCATGCAGCACTTCCAGGGCAACCAAGTGATCAGGCCCAGTCAGCATGGGTTTATGAAAGGCAGGTCCTGCCTGCCTGATCTCCTTCTATGACAAAGTGACGCACTTGGTGGATGAGGGAAAGGCTGTGGGTGTGGTCTACCTTGACTTCAGCAAGGCTTTTAAAACTGTTTCCCACAACATTCTCCTCAAGAAACTGTCTGCTCGTGGCTTGGACCAGCATACGCTTCGTTGGGTTAAAAACTGGCTGCATAGCTGGGCCCAAAGACTAGTGGTGAATGGAGTCAAATCCAGTTGGAAGCTGGTCACTAGTGGTGTCCCCCAGGGCTGGGGGCCAATCCTCTTTAATATCTTTATCGATGATCTGGATGAGGGGATCGAGTGCGCCCTCAGTAAGTCTGCAGATGACACCAAGTTAGGTGCGTGTGTCGATCTGCTCGAGGGTAGGAAGGCTCTACAGGAGGATCTGGATAGGCTGCACCGATGGGCTGAGGCCAACTGTATGAAGTTCAACAAGGCCAAGTGCCGGGTCCTGCACCTGGGACGCAATAACCCCAAGCAGAGCTACAGGATGGGAGATGAGTGGTTGGAAAGATGCCTGGCAGAGAAGAACCTGGGAGTATTGGTGGGTAGTCGGCTGAACATGAGCCAGCAATGTGCTCAGGTGGCCAAGAAGGCCAATGGCATCCTGGCTTGTATAAGAAGCAGTGTGGCCAGCAGGGCTAGGGAAGTGATCGTCCCTCTGTACTCAGCTCTGGTGAGGCCGCACCTCGAGTACTGTGTTCAGTTTTGGGCCCCTCGCTACAAGAAGGACATGGAGGTGCTCGAGCGAGTCCAGAGAAGGGTGACAAAGCTGGTGAGGGGTCTGGAGAACAAGTCGTCCAAGGAGCTGCTGAGGGAGCTGGGTTTGTTCAGCCTGGAGAAAAGGAGGCTCAGAGGTGACCTTATCACTCTCTGTAGGTACCTTAAAGGAGGCTGTAGCGAGGTGGGGATTGGTCTATTCTCCCACGTGCCTGGTGACAGGACGAGGGGGAACAGGCTAAAGTTGAGCCAGGGTTGTTTTAGGTCGGATATTAGGTAGAACTTCTTTACTGAGAGGGTTGTGAGGCATTGGAATGGTCTGCCCGGGGAAGTGGTGGAGTCACCATCCCTGGAGGTCTTTAAAAGATGTTTAGATGTTGAACTTAGCGATATGGTTTAGTGGAGGACTTGTTAATGTTAGGTCAGAGATTGGACTCAATGATCTTGAGGTCTCTTCCAACCTAGACAATTCTGTGATTCTGTGATTCTGTAAACATCTCAGAGCAAGACAAGAGTTGACTGAATCAGTTTGCTGAACCACATTTTAATCCCCACTACAATGTCACTAGGCTTTCCCAGTCAACATTTTCTCTATACTCTTTGCACCAGATTGTCATCTGTTATGCCATTGTAATTCTGAAGCAAACTACCGCAATGTTACTCCAGTTTTATATTTGTCTGTGTAAACACCATCTAGTTATGTGGCAGTGAGGGTAATATGTAAGGGGATATGTATTGTAACACTATTTGCCTGTAGGAATTGTTAAACCCTAGACAGTATTGCTCAACTGATTAGAAATTAAGCTTGATTTTTTTTTTCAGTGTTCCTACAGAAGTCATCTGCCTGTGTTTAATTCTCCCAGTGAAGCTGTCTGACAGTTGTGAGCTAGCCTTACTATCTGCACGGAGAGAGGCAGCAGCAACCTGATGGGAGCACCTACCTGGAACTAAAAGGGGATTCACTGAAATAAATATGCCGGGGGCTTGGAAGGATGAACTGGCTGCCATCTGAAGAGATGGCTTCACGGCCTGTTTACACACATTGTTGAATCCAGAGCATTGATTCTATGTTTGATGTGAAAAGAAATTAAAGCCCTGGTCTCATTAGATAACCGGTTATGGTTAAAGATCACAGAGAGAGTCTCTCTTCTTTTGTATGACACTGAATGAGTCTCAGCAGGCAGCTCCTTGTGCACAATTGATTTCAAGCAGAGTTTTGTCTGAAAGATGCTTCTAGATTATGGCAAGAAAGCATTCTATAATCCTTTTGCCAATGTAGTTATGTTTAACAGACATTCAACTCTTATCACTGATTGATAACACTTAACTCAAAACATATTTAAGCTTTAGGAATGTCAATATTTTGCCGCCAAGTGAAGGTGACCCTTGCTCTTCTTGTTTGCTAAGTGTGCGCAGTGGTTTGCTGGTAAATTTGTAAGGGTGGTTATGTGGGCAGGCTGTTATGGATTTGCTATCTTAGCCTGAAGTGTTTGCTGCTGATTATGTGATTAAATCAATAATAATTTCTGTTTGGATCCTGTGCTTCTGGATTCATCTTCTTTTCCATGCTGTGGAGCAGAACAATGGGCTCCTGCACTTGAGCCTGAAGTGCTTTGTTATTAAAGAAATGCCAAAGGTATGGCAGGTGGCTTCCAAATCTCTTCAGAAAGCAAAATATTATAACAGCTCTACAGGTAAATAAACCAGTGAGGCCTTTGTGGCTAAGAAGGTGAACATGACAGGTGCAGAATAGGGGGCTCCTTTTAATCAATGTTACTGTTTATTCTGGCTTACCTGAAGTAGAGCATATCCTGCCAAACTGCTTTCATTCTATATTAAACAGATATTCTTTTATTCTGATACAGAGGGAATTTACATTTAAACAGGCACAGTGCTCACATTCACAGCATATGGTCATTCTAGCAACCCTGGCGGTTTTACATTACAACACAGGAGGTCTGTGCGATGCACTTCACAGGACAAAGAGGATTTCCTCTCTCTCTCTTTTTATCCCTCTTTCTCTTTTTCTTTCCCTTTGCCCTCCTCCCTTACCACTTATATACACACTGACAGAGAAATCCCCATGCAGCAAAGTATATTAAGAATTCCTCAGTGTTCTTCATGTAGTACAAGCAGTAGATCTATAGCAGGGGAAAACAGCCTTAAATTGCTCTAGGTTTCTGTTTTTTGTTTGTTTGTTTGTTTTTGTGTGTGTGTGTGTGTGTGATTTTTTTCCCCTGTAGCTTCTTTCCAGCAAAGACACCAGCACAGTTATTAATAATAACTCACACATTAATATGAGCCACACTGGATGAATCTTCCACTCTCAGATGGGGATCCTCCTTTACTCCATCTTTCCAAATTCAGTGGTTAAAGGGACTTTACCTTGTAAGGAACTTTTGTGCTGCTCAAACTCTCAGCAGGAAAATCTGGGACAATTCAATGTCCCAGCAGAAATCACTGGAACACCAACAGATCTTCTAAAATCAGAACATCTGGTCAGTCACCTTATCCCATATGGGTAAACAGAATTTTGTTAATCAGACTGTGTTAGAAAACTGATTGAAATTGAAGGTAGTTTAATGGTTATAGCATAGTACTTGTCTAATGTTTTAACACTGGGAGCATAGTGTATTGTGATGGACCACAACTGTGCTAATCAGTTCTCTTAAACAACAAATTGCTTGCAGCAATGTTAAATATCACTTTTTTTTTCTTTTTTTTTTTTTTTAATGGTAAAACAACCTCAGGGAATGTTTCATCACAGTTTGTAAAAGAAGGGGTTCCCAACACAACCATTTATCTATTAAGAGCAAAAGGCACATTCCAGTCAACATATTTAATTAATATGGAGCTGAGGCTGGACTAATTCGTTTTGACTCATCTCAAAACCTCTTCAAAATTCCTACCAACTATCACACATTGCTAATGGCACTCTGGCAAGGAACAAAAAAAAAAACAGCAAGAGATGAAGGAAATATGAAAAGAGAGGGGTTGAGAGGGAGAGCATGTAAATAAAGGTCAGAGAAGCTGAAATATTCTAAGTACTTGAGGAAGAAGAAATTTTCTGTTCAATGGCATCAGGATAAGCGCTGTAGAGATATGGAATCATAGAACAATAGAATGGTTTGAGTTGGAAGGGGCCTTAAAGACGGTGTAGTTCCACTCCCCCTGTCAGGGACACCTTCCACTAGGCCAAGTTGTCCAAAGCCCCATCCAATCTGGCCTTAAACACTTCCAGGGATGGGGAATACACAGTTTCTCTGGGCAACCTGTTCCAGTGCCTCATAACACTCACAGTAAAGAATTTCTTCCTAATGTTGAATCTGAATCTCCCTTCTTTTAGATTAAAACCATTACCCCTTGTCCTATCACTATACTTCCTGATAAATAGTCTCTTGCCATCTTTCCTGTAGGCCCCCTTTAAGCACTGGAAGGCTACTAGAAGGTCTCTGAGGTGCTCCAACTCTTTGGTCATCTTCATGGCCCTCCTCTGAACTCATTCTAATATGTCTGTCCATGTCCTTCTTGCGCTACAGGCCCCAGAGCTGAGTGTAGGATTTGAAGTGGGATCTCACAAGAGTGAAGTAGAGGAGGAGAATCACCTCTTTTGACCTGTTAGCTACACTTCTTAATATATAAACAGTAAATATGTAACAAAATTAAGCCCATTTTAAGTGGAAAACTGAAAGGCAGGAAAAGGATGTTCAGTGATCACATACATGTTTTATAAGTCCCGAAAGCATAACTTTTTTTCTCCATTTCTAAACAAATTAAAAAAAAAAAAAAAAAAAAAAAAAAAAAAAAAAACTACTTTCATGTACAGAATTGTTGTTTTTGAAATCATTTGTAGACCGATATTGTGAGGGTGAATGAGTCTTTCAGTATCAAGTATATTTTACGGCTTTCTATCAAACCCGGTTACTTGTAGTGAAAATGAAAGGCAGGTAACTGCAGGCAAATAGACACATAATTTTAAAAGGCAGTTGTAAAAATAGTAAAATCAACTAATCCTGTGAAAGACAGAAGAAAATTCATAGTACACCACTCTGGCTAAGATCAATGTTTACAGCAAGGAAAAAAGAAAGGAAATAAAGGAAGGAAGGAAGGAAGGAAGGAAGGAAGGAAGGAAGGAAGAAAGGAAGGAAGGAAGGAAGGGAGGGAAGGAAGGAATGCTTCTCCTGGCTCTCTTTTCACTGTAAATCAGTACCAGCTCCACTGGAGTCAATGGATTTACACCAGTGTATGATCAAAATCAATTCTGTTTAAGTCCCAGTTGCAAAAATATTTTCAGAAAATCTTATTCACAGATTTTAAGGGAACTGACAATAATTGCTAGCCCTGAAGAATAATAATTGTGACTTGGTACATTCTTACTGTTCTAGATGTGATGTTTTTCACAGATTTTTTCAAATAATATAGCAGTGAAAAGTTTTTGATGCAGTCTCTAAGAGAAAAACTCATGGAGGCAAGCAGGCAGAATATGGCCTCAGTGATGAAACCAGCTTTATTATGCCAATACACTAAATTGATATATCGTTAGTGCTTTGTTCTTGAGGAAATATGAAATATAGAATGCAAAATGACAAAAAGTAACTATAAACCACTGTATTGGAGCAAAATAGTTTCATACCGTAGAGACGGTACCCATAAGTGGGTGGCCAGTCAGTATAAAACTGGCACTGTTCCTTTTGTGTGCCTGCAACCCTGCTGTTGGTTGACATTTGCTTGTCTGAAACCCACACAGCCCTGGAGAAGGAAGTAGTAGGAAAGCATGTGTTACACACACATAATCCTTTTGTTGTCCTCATTTGTTGGCCAAGAAATCCCATCATGCTAGTTATTTAAGTTCTTCAATGTAAGCACAAAACATACTGCATCAAGGAGGCTTTTTACAACAGATAAGATTTGGTCTGCTGTTGTATGCCATACTGTATTTTCCACTTGTATTAGTTAAGTCTTTGTCAGAAACCTGTGGAGAAGAATCATGGGAACTGGGTTGTTAAATCCTCCTAAAGCTGCAGGTTCTTTAGATTTTGTGCAGAAATATACATTTTATAGCTGCTGGCAGGGTATACACAACTTCCCTTTGTGCATTACCATAAAGGGAACAGTGTAGATTGAAGGTGCATGGTTTCAAACAGCACTCGTTGTATGCATTTTCAAAGTGAAAGTGAAAAGCAAAGTGATAGGCTGATATTTGTAGATTTTTGAAAGAAAGAAAAAAAATAGAATCCTCTGCTGAACTCATTTTTAGATTATTTATATGCACTAGAGGGTTACTTTGCTTGACTTTGGTTTAGTTCTTGTTTTTGTTTTTTTTTTTTTCCAGGTTATTTTAATTTTAGAATGATAAGTCTAGCCACTGCTAGTCTAGCACAAATATTAATGGCAAGGTAAGTGAAGTATGAAAAACATTCTACTTCAGAATCTTCCTTACCCTTTATCTCAATTGATAGTTTTTAGGTTAAGTGCAAAATGTGCCTGTCCTTTCCCAGTTCTTCTGTTCTTTCAAATACTATGTCACAACAGTGACTTTTGTAAATTACATATGATCCATCACTGCAGTGTTCATTTAATTAGCTGATTTTTGGAATCATGGGGATGTTTGGCAGTTACTGTTTTGGGTATTGGTGTCCCTCTATCATCTGTGTACTCTTGACACAAAACTGCTGGGACTGTGTAATTATAGCTAGACTGATGTTGGCTTTCCAGAGCAGAACTGTCCTTTTGCTAACATAGTAAGTCAGAGAAAAGAGTCCTGGCCATTGCTGGATGGCAGACATATGATTTCATATATGGAGTTACTCACAGAGCTATATTCCCTTTGCCATATTTTTAAGAGAAAATCACTCATCATCCCCAAATAAAGCTTTTTGTCTGGGAAAAAAAAAAAAAAAAAAAAAAAAAAAAGTAGATTTTCTAAATCTTTGCTGATCTTAGAGGCTTTGTGTCAGCTAGTTTCTAGCTTCTGTGGCATCTTTGGGTAATATCAAGCATGCCTCCCACAAGAGACATCAACTCTCAGGTAAATAGAAAAAAAGGATAATATTGCTGGTCTGGAAGACACATTCTCTTTTCATAGAACAACTTTCATAGCCATTTAGAACACAGGTGCAGAGCCTTTGCCATTAAAATGCATTGTCTGGGTATTGACATATCTGACCACTTCTGAGGGCAAGAAGGGACAGTAAAAGGGTTCTGTTTCATCCTTCACTGTCTTTAGGCAGCGTCATAACATATCTCTACATATATACATGTGCAAATGTTTGCACATGCTTGTGTGCACACTTTTCCCAGTTCACACACACCTAGGAAATTTTTGCCTCATGCATTTGTTTGTTCAGGACTGAATATTCTAAATAATGCCATCCGCTTCTCCCGCTTCCCCCCTCTTTCCCCCCCCCCCCCCCCCCCTTTTGCTTTTTGTTGAGGTTATACTCATTTTACTCTGAGCAAGCTAGTTTGTTCTTGTCCTCTAAGTTCAAGGTATAATGAGCAAAGCATCCGGATTAATTAATTAACTTGGTGCAATTCTCCTTCCCCCACCTCTGCTCCTCCTCCCATGGACTAGATTGGATCTAATCCAAACCAAAGCAATCCTCAAAGTCAGTCTTCAGCCAACAGTCAGTCTGTTCTGCTGACGTCCAAAGAATGGTTTTACTATATAAATGATAAGAAATGCCCTTCCTAAGACAAATAGCCCTTTAAAGACATTAGTATCACCTTCTCAAATGTTTGCAGTGACTCCAGGCTCTTTCCAAGTACTGTACAACATTTGCAAACTTTTCTGTTGTCAAGCATCCCAGTGAAATGTGATGCTTTAGAGCATATGAACTAGATGCCCACAGCATCTGATTCTTCTGAATGTCTCGGCACCACACACACAGCAGAGTAGACAGACTTTTTCTCTTTTATTTATAGTAACTTAAACTTGGGCAGCACCAGGTATGTCAAATTACCTTGCTCATGAATCTTCAGGAAATTATTGCTCTCTCTACATAGTGCCATGTCCTTTAAAATGTGTAAGAGGAAGGGCACTGTGCTCCCAGCTAGAGAGGTGGTGTTTTAATGCATGTATCTAATACTGATTTATGCTCTGGACAGAATTTATAGCAAGATGGAAAAGGTTATGTTTTCATTGAAAATTTACTTCCATCATTTTATCCATGGATCTTTATGCAATCTCAGCAACTATCTGAGTCAACCAAGTGAGACACTGAGCTCTAAATGAAGAGACTGTTGTAGACTGTTTGTGTACATCCCTTTTGGAAGATTGTTGCTACTTGCTGCAAAGAAGTCATTTATAATAGATGACATAAATATATTTCTGTATTATGCATCTTTAGTGCGTAATTTAGATTAGGGTATTAGTATATTTTGCTTGTAGATTTCCTGCCTCTTACACTAACCTCTCTGTATTTTCTACTGTAGACAGTAGACATGATACATAACTAGCTCAGATGGATAAAGTATTTTCTATAAAGTATTTGTTCACCTGAGGTTACTAACTTTACCAAGGTGACAGGATAGTTCTGGGTTGTATGAGTGTGTCCTGGACACAGAGGAGCAGATAATGCATAATGTTCTTATTTTACATAGTGAAACCATATCATTTTATGTCACGAGGAGGCAGAAAAGCCCTAAAGATAGGTTTGAACTAAGGGAAAGTATAAGATTTATTTATTGCTATTTTCTAAAAGAAGAGTCTGCAGAATTAAGGGACCTGGGGATTCATTCTCTAGCTAAAAGCATTAGAATCTTCAATAAGCATATGCTATTTGGCACTCTATCCACATCTCCTACACAGCAGTGACTCTCTGGTCAGATGAATTTTGCACAGGCTTTTGAGGCTATTGATTGAAGCCATATTGGTGAACATCAAGTCATATCATCCCACTTCATCTCATGTGACTGTTACAGGGAGGGAGGAAGTTAAAAATCTCCAGTGATGGTAACTGCCTAAGGGTGAAATGGCTAAATGACCCATTCTTATCACTTTTACATAAACAGGCTGCAGTGCACACTGAACTTATCTTTGAGTGATAAAGATTCACTCTGCCCTCTCCTCAGACTAGTCAGTGTGCTATGACAAACTGGTTCAAGAGGGCTGCACACAAACACACACAAAAATCTATTAGCAAAATGTCATTAACCAGGAAATTTTAATGGGAGACGAACATACTACAGCAGGAACTACAACACTAAGACTGATGAAGTGAAAAATTTCAGTGGTCCACAGTGTGCTGAATTCTTCTGAACAAATGTTTTTAAAATGCATGTTTGTCCATGTGAAAACCCTTTGACAGTTGTTTTGTTTTATACAGGACTTGGTAGTTTATCAGCAGCATCTTGCTGGATAGGGAGCTGCACATGACTACAGGAAGAGTGCATCTGACAGGACTGAGGATTTTAAAGTTGCAAGTGTACAAATCAAGTTGTCTTAATTTAGACATTGATATTTTAGTCACAACAAGGAAAGATACATTTTTGAAAGGTATAGTAGATTGCTATAAGAGACATGTTTGTAGCACTTGCAGTTTCTTCACAGTTCAGTGGAAGCTAGGAGTCACTGAGCAATATGGCCAGTAATCACACTTTTCATAGTTTAGGCTATTCTTGTTGAAAATATAGACCATAAATACTTTACAAAAGTACAGCAGCATAAGGAAATGCATTATTATATATCAAATGAACTAGTCCTTATAAGTTTATTGAAAGGAAAAGAACTGTTCTTGTCAGTGTTGTACATCAGCTTGAATATACATCTATTCTCTTAATGGTTCTGTTTTTTAAATCTCACACCTGTACAAGCTCTTGGAGAGTGATCCCCTGCAATAGAGAAGCATCCAGGAGCTTGCAGTGAAATTGATTTAGTTGGCTGTTAGTGATCTTAACCAGAGTGGAACTGGATTTTGCATCTTGCAGTTAAAGGTTGCAGCATAAAATCTGTGTCTGTCTTTACCATTTTTCATCTACCAATGCATGTTCATAGTAGGGTGAGTTTCTTTTTAATGTCACAGCACAGCTGTCACTCTTCTCTTGTTCCCTCCTATAGAATGATGTCTGATTTTAAATTACTTTACATCAGATTGCAATTAAATAAGGATTAATTGTATTCACAGCTCTCCTATATAACTCCTATTTTGAACAATTAGTACAAGCTAGATCACAAAAACAAGGTTTCCACATGAGGATCTGTTAGTTGTTCCTTGGCCAGGGGCAGCAAGCAGCAAAGGAACCAGGATCCTTTCAGTGCTGAGTCTTGTTGGAGTTTTCTGTACTTTTTAGTATAAGCCATCTTTTAACACTTCAGTACCATAGTGCTACTGTCATAAATTTCAATAAATGCTAAATCATACTGGATGAAATCCTAATGTTTTTTATTGCTTGAAATAGGCAGAGCTTTTTATTTAATTATTTTAAGTATCAAAACTCTTTCTGCAAAATTATTCTCAGGTAAGCAATGAAACAAATGGAAAGAGGGAAGATTTTTTTTTTTTTTTTTGAAAATTCAGTCTTCACATGCTTTGTTTTGTGTTTCAGCTTATTCTGTTCAGAATCAATACAGCCAGCTCTGCAATAGCTAACTAACAGCCTAGAACTAGTGCAATCAAATGGTTAAAAGTTAATTGAAACCAATGTGTGTTGAGATCATAGTGTGTTTTGTATAGTTGTGTGTTGTTTTTTTTTTTCTTTCCCCAAGCAAAGTGCTATGTGTTATTCAGTCACAGAGCATAAAATGGGTCAAAGTCAGCAAGTCGTACAGGGAACAGGATTAATGCACTATGGTGCTAGTGGGCTAACGCACTGCAGCAGCACACCGGTGGCTAAATATTTAAATTATATGTATGTCAGTGTGCAGAACAACTTGAAAGAAACCTGCTCTTTCCTTCTCATAGTCCGGCTGTGAATTCTGAATAACATTCAAGTTCAATGCAGCCACCCCCTCTGACTATCACAGAGCTAACTGGCCTATTGTGGTGGTGCTGCCATTTTCCTCTTTCATTTTTTCTCCCAGCATACTGGGGGTATTTTCAATTAAGAAGAATTCAATTTTGAATCACAGTTTTGCAAAGGGTTCAGTGCTAATGAGTAAACATAGGAGGACTCGGTAATAATAATTCATAAGCAGCAGGAAGAAAAGTGCACGCTTTGTTGTTGGACTGGTTGGAGCCAGTTCATTTTATAGAATTTCATGCCAGCTACACTCCATAAATTTTTCACAATGATCATAAAATACCTTTTTATTTTATTTTTTTTCCTTTTGTTACTCTCCAGAGTTTATTCATTACACATGAAGCATATCTGTGCTGTGAAATCCGTTACTAAATACCTCAGGACCTGTCATGCCACTGTAATTTAAATTGAATGTAACAATAATCCAGCCTGATTGCCCAGCTCACTAGTTAATGTGAGGATATTTGACTCTGTTAATCACCACAATAGCCAGGTCACATTTCCACCATTGCATAAGTAAACAGATTAACCGGCATGCAGTGCAGCCTTTACAAACGGCTCGCTGGTGACATTTGCAGCACAGCAAGCTCCAGCCTAACCAAGAGAACAAGAAATTGGCTCTTGCATTATAAACCACAATTTTATATACATGAAAACAAAACAAACAAAACTTTTAAAAATGGGTTTGGGTAAAGCATATTCACATTAGAGAATTAGCTATTCTGAGCATGGCAACTGAGGAAGGCAGGTTATTTGTCACTTGCATGTACACAGAGTATGTTCAGTGTATCTCACACTAAAGCTTCATTGCCTCTCTCAGAAATAGCTCCACAGAGATTGATTTTATATTATGTGAGATCTGTCTCTCACTGTGCAAAGTGTTGCAATAATCAGATTTCTGTGGTTTGTATTTTCCTTGATCTTATGCTAAGCATTACTTTGAGCAACTTTTAGATCCCAGTGTCGGTTGCCTCTCAGGCCACAATCTTTGAATCTACATGTTGTAGTGGGGGAAATATTACAGTCGATGTTGTGGCAAGTCAGTGCTGTGTCCTTGTTGGTTTAGTATATGTTAAGAGAGAGAGAGAGAGGAAAGAAGAAATAAAAAGAGAAAGAAAGAGCACTACTGATGATAAAACATGATAAGATTCATCAGGTTGAGATCACAGGCTTGCTATTGTGCCACAATTTTTCAAAATTGCCTTTCCCCCTCTTAATCCACCATATGTACCAGGCAGCCAGGATAAGAGCCCGGAGTGGATAATATCATTTTGTTTTGTACCAGCAATATGATGCTATCAGGGGTTAGCTGTGCTTTTAATTAAGGGAGAGCACCCTAATATGTTGGGCAAATATACGTAATAAATCTATTTCTGTACTATCTGGAGGAGAGTATTGTAAGAGCTAAGATCTTGAAGCTAAATCTAGGCTTTTGTGATCTGTTTTGTACCCAGGTGTCTCGCCTGCTGAGGAAATGTTCTCTTTTAACAATGAAAAGGTTATATATCCACAGTGACTTGTGTTTCATGCATTTTACTGGGGGTCTGAAGTCATCACAGTCTCATGGCATTAAACCTGCCACCACTCAGCCTCAGTGGCGGGTATGTATTTTTGACACAGAGTGCTCAAGTAGGGTTACAGCCCAGCACAATAGCAACTCCCATTGTATTTTTGCCTCTTGCTGTCTACTTTTTCCCCTCCTGTTGTTTATTTTGGGGAACAGCAAAACAGGAAGAAAAAAAGACGTTATTGCTCAGCCAGTAGTAAAACTTCTTTTATGGGGCTGGCCTTGTAGTCTAGTGCTACTGACACCAAGGATTTGAGAGAGGATCCCAGTGAAGTAATACACACAGTGCTCTCACGGCTGTTCTGGCTTGTGACCTGAGAGAAGCATCAAAGGAGCTGTCTTCATCATTTTGCTGCCAGAAAAATGATTGGCTCAACACAGGTTCAAGGATGAGAGACACCAAGCTAGGAAAGGGGAGAGACTTCAGTTACTGAGTGGGGTTAGTAGGACAAAGAGGGGCAAAAATTTGATAGCAAATGCAATAGGGCAAAAGAATATAACATCAGTACATGGATAGGTACCCAAACAGAAAGTTAGGACACATTTTTCCCCCAGGAAAATGTTTACAGTTCACACCATGTCTAAACCACTGCCACTATTGTGTGAGACTGAAAAACAAAACTGACTTAGTGGCTTCACATGCTTTTATATAACCCTATAATTTTTTAAGGGCTTTGTTTCATAAAATGAAATTATGTAGCCAATTAGTCTATACTGTGCACTAACCCCTGTTATGCCCTGGCTAGCAAAGAGAATTTAAACAAACATAGTTATTTCATTTTGCATACAGGTTATTGTGTATGCCCTGTAACTATTTCATAATAAAAGTGTTACATGTATTATACTAATGAATTATTTTGTGGGTTTCCCCAGTTAATGTTTTAAAAAACATGAAATGATGGCATATATTTGGATATATCTCAGTTCAGAGCAGAAAACTCTATCTGTCACTTGGGAAAATAGAGAAACAAGAAAAGGTGGCGACTTGGAGATGTAGATCCTTTTACCTGGATCCTGAAGGTACCCTATGGGTTGAAAATTCACTAAGAAGTGCTTCTTGTTCTAGTATCATCTCATAAAAGTTAACTGAGAACCTAGTTCATATATGGTATGGACTGCCAACGTGAATGGCAGTTAAAGGAAAGAAGCTAAGAGTAGAATGGAATAGGCATGGAGGCATCTTCTTGGTCCAAAATAATGGTCACCACCTCTTTGTAACCCGCTTCTTTCTCAGACAGGGAGATGTCAGGTAGAGGATGACTGCCTGTGTCAGACAGACCTAGTCAGAGGTAAAAGTAAATAAAGTTGAAGTATGTGACTTTAAAGGACTTTGAAATGGTCTAGCATCACAGCTGGAAACTTTTATTTTTTTTTGCTATTTTTATCTGGTCATGTCATTTTTGCTTCATTTGCCAAGCTGATCTACCAGCTCCAATAGATTGAGCAGGGATTATTTAGAGGGTGACTAGAACATACCATTGAGATCTGGGCTTCAAGCTTTCTGTTGGACTACACAAAAAGAGTTGAATAGACACAGTTTAATGAAGGCCATGTCCTCAGGGTTTCTTGGAATTATTTGGTTTGCATTACTTGATACAACATTAGAAACTGTCCCCACATTTTTCTGCTTTTATTCAGGACTAGAAAAGGGCTTACAGAGGAATCTGTGAGATGGTTAAAGTTTAATGTCCTGGTGTAAATTCCACTACAATACTCTAGAGAGAAAGCAAGTGTTTCACTGTCAGAAGGCACAGAAAAGAGCGGGAAAAAAAAAAAAAGATGTATTGGATAATTCACCACTAAGAATATACTGCAATATACTGCACTAAGAAGACACCAGAAGTAGCAGTCTGAGAGCATTGTTCATCTTTTGACAAATATTAGTCAGACTTTAGGTTCCTATTAAAAGCTTAGTATCAGCAACCTACATGTGTTTTGAAGGATGTTTTTTATCATCAATTCTGAGCTGTGATATACTGATATACTGGGCAGGACACAGGGAATACTTCGTGCTGCTACAAATTCTATAAATAACACATAAGTTCCCCACAACCAATATCTGCACCACAGCATTATAGATACTCATACTAGTTCAACTCAGTCTGGGACACCTATTCAGTCCCTTGTAGGTGCCAGGTCATCAAGAGTGTTGATGTATGTCTTAGCGTGGTATGACATTTGGGCTAATAAACTCACCCATTCTGTACTTTGCAGGAGCAACTGTAGGACTTCAGTTTCTGGCTAGTTCACTGTATATCTCTATTGCATGTAGAACAGCACTACCACAAGTGTGCATCTCCTAGGACAATAAAGTAGATATAAAATTTAAGAATAGCTAAATGCCATTACCTTGCAGACCATCAACTGCTAATCATGAACTCAGATGACTTTGACTTCTAGGAAGAGGATATAAATATCTCTGACTTAAATTCTATTATAATCATTTCCTCCAAGACCATGAGCTACTTTCATAAGGGGCTCTGGTCAGTTGTCCAGGACAGTTTCCCCTCTTCAGAAAACAGCTAAAAGAAATGTCCTTTATATCACCTAATATGCTGACACTTTCTATAATCTTGTATTCTGTTTTAACTGGGATAAAGTATGTTCTTGGAAAATGTTAATGCTCCTAAAATACCCCCATACTACTTCAGTTCAAGCATTAAATGGTACATTTTTACGTAGCTACTCAGGGTTTAACTTGCTCCATGTGTTCTTCTAAGTACTGGAGAAGAAAAGCCTCCATGAAATAGTAACACAGCAGAATAGATAAGGTGGAAGGCATCAAAATGTATTGAGAGCTTTTCAGTCTATTCAACAGTTCAAGTTCTGCCAATGACACTTGACATGCCAATAGCAAAATATACCTTGATAATGATAGGTGTCAGTGAAGGGCAGAGCTTTGGGGAGTTGCTCACTTAAACATTACCCACTGATTTCCCTTTCAGCTTATAACTACTTGCCTGTAGTTTCCAATTTGTACAGAAATAACTGAAATTGATGAAATGTTAAGTGTTGCTAGCCAATTTCTGTTTGTCCCAGACATTTTTCTCTGCTTACATTTCAAGAAATAGAGAATTTATGGAAGAGAAAACAGATAAGTAGGCAAGCTCCACTACTACTTAAGTCAAGCAGATGCTGGCAGGCCTGCATGTACTGAAAGTTCTTACTTGTATTCTTGAAAGAATTAACAAAAACAACTGAGTCACTGGGACGATTGCAAGGTAGTGGTCTCATGCTGCGAAAAGCCAAAATTGACCTGCTGTTATTCTTTTAACTTTTTCCAAAGTTGTTTTTCATGGTCCCTATTGCAATCCCAGGCAACTTTCTAGGCCATGGTTTTCCAAGAGCTGACAGAAGCCAGATGTACCTGGTAAACTTTATTATGTGGTCAGCAAGAAAGCATGCACTATGTATATTCCTTTATCACAGTCCCCTAACACTGGGCAATGTTACATACCACTAGGGGGTATGTTTGTTTTGCCAAGATGGTCTATAAGCATATTTTGTGATTACAATATAATCTCTTTGTGAAGATAAAACACTGTGCAGGGTTGTGAGACATTCTGGTGGAGGGCCATATGTGCCACAGCACTCAAACGACTGGAGCAAGAGCATTTGGAATGTACTTGCTTTGTGTCAAAACATACACATAAATTTACTTTTCTATTTGATGTTTTTACTGAAAAAGAAAGAATCTGTGTTTTGATGGCAATAACTTTGCTTAAATTTCCTTTTATTTCAAAGTTACAGACTGTATGTTATTTTAAAGTAGATATATGCACACAAAGCTATGATGGGATTTTTAAAGGAGTTTAAAGAACTCAGTTTGCAACTCCATTAAAAATCTTTGTGTTCCCAACTCTTAGTCTACTGTTCATCTAAGGAAAGATAGAAATGGATTTATAGCCATTCCATTCTTTCCAATGCAGGTAAATGGGCTCACATCTAGAGACTTATATAACTCTCTGAGAATGGGCCAAATTTGTCTCCAGCCACCATATACTGTACAGGATTATGTTACTTTGAAAAGAGGTCCTGAAAGATTCAGATATCCTGGCTTCTCTCTCTTTTTTTTTTCTTTTTCTTTGTTTATCATTCAAAATTTCATGCTGTTTTCGGCTGATTCAGCTGATCTGAGGTCTAGTGGTAGATTGATACCTGCCAGCATCTGAGTTCTCACAGAGCTGCTGCTAATGGGGGAGTATCATCACACGGCACTTCCAGGGCAACCAAGTGATCAGGCCCAGTCAGCATGGGTTTATGAAAGGCAGGTCCTGCCTGCCTGATCTCCTTCTATGACAAAGTGACACACTTGGTGGATGAGGGAAAGGCTGTGGGTGTGGTCTACCTTGACTTCAGCAAGGCTTTTAAAACTGTTTCCCACAACATTCTCCTCAAGAAACTGTCTGCTCGTGGCTTGGACCAGCATACGCTTCGTTGGGTTAAAAACTGGCTGCATAGCTGGGCCCAAAGACTAGTGGTGAATGGAGTCAAATCCAGTTGGAAGCTGGTCACTAGTGGTGTCCCCCAGGGCTGGGGGCCAATCCTCTTTAATATCTTTATCGATGATCTGGATGAGGGGATCGAGTGCGCCCTCAGTAAGTCTGCAGATGACACCAAGTTAGGTGCGTGTGTCGATCTGCTCGAGGGTAGGAAGGCTCTACAGGAGGATCTGGATAGGCTGCACCGATGGGCTGAGGCCAACTGTATGAAGTTCAACAAGGCCAAGTGCCTGGTCCTGCACCTGGGACGCAATAACCCCAAGCAGAGCTACAGGATGGGAGATGAGTGGTTGGAAAGATGCCTGGCAGAGAAGAACCTGGGAGTATTGGTGGGTAGTCGGCTGAACATGAGCCAGCAATGTGCTCAGGTGGCCAAGAAGGCCAATGGCATCCTGGCTTGTATAAGAAGCAGTGTGGCCAGCAGGGCTAGGGAAGTGATCGTCCCTCTGTACTCAGCTCTGGTGAGGCCGCACCTCGAGTACTGTGTTCAGTTTTGGGCCCCTCGCTACAAGAAGGACATCGAGGTGCTCGAGCGAGTCCAGAGAAGGGTGACAAAGCTGGTGAGGGGTCTGGAGAACAAGTCGTCCAAGGAGCTGCTGAGGGAGCTGGGTTTGTTCAGCCTGGAGAAAAGGAGGCTCAGAGGTGACCTTATCACTCTCTGTAGGTACCTTAAAGAAGGCTGTAGCGAGGTGGGGATTGGTCTATTCTCCCACGTGCCTGGTGACAGGACAAGGGGGAACGGGCCAAAGTTGAGCCAGGGTTGTTTTAGGTCGGATATTAGGTAGAACTTCGTTACTTTGTTGTGTTGTGAGGCATTGGAATGGTCTGCCCGGGGAAGTGGTGGAGTCACCATCCCTGGAGGTCTTTAAAAGATGTTTAGATGTTGAACTTAGCGATATGGTTTAGTGGAGGACTTGTTAATGTTAGGTCAGAGATTGGACTCAATGATCTTGAGGTCTCTTCCAACCTAGACAATTCTGTGATTCTGTGATAGAATTGGAAAGACGAAGGCAAGGAAACACATGGGTCATGATAAAGACAGTTTAATAGGTGAAGCGAAGCTGCATGCACAAGAAAGCAAAATAAAGAATTTATTCTGTACTTCCCACCTGCAGGCAGATGTTTAGCCTCTTAGGGAAAACAGTGAAAGACAAATGCCATAACTCCAGACATGCCCTCTTCCTCTTTCTTTTCTTGAGTTTTATTGTTGAGCATGATGTTATATAATATGGAATATTTCTTTCATCAGTTTGGGTCAGCTTTTCCTGATGTGTCCCTTCCCCGATCTACTCACTGTGGGGAACCAGCATATGAAAAAAAATAATAAAAAAATTAAAAAAAAATCAGTGCTTGGCAATGAGAGTGCTTGGCAATAGCCAAATCACTGTTCTGTTTTAGTGACAAATCCAAAACACGGAACTTTCTAGGTACAGAATCACAGGATCTGAGGAGGACCATGGTGGCTCTATACTACCATCACACACCTCAACATTATGGATCTTGGAACAATTATTTTCTCAGCCTTAGGGTTGTTCTGACTTGTGTGTGACTGCCTGTAGCGGCCCCCAGTGAACAATTTAATGAGTTAAGTTCTGCCAGAGTTCAGAGGCAATGTGACCATATCCTGTTTTGCTAGGCAGCAACCTTCCAGTGAGAAGCTGATAATGCCATGTAGTCTGGCACTCCAATTGTTCCTCAGGCAGTAAGCACTGTGCCTACTCAGAGCCAGAAAGTAGGCGTCACAAAACCTTTTCAGTGAAAACCTCTTTTGACCTGAAACTGAGACAAAATATCACCTCTAGTATGGCTGTTTTCACTTCCATAAAGAAGAATCAAACCTATTTAGTTTTACCAAAACCATGCTAACATGACTTTCCAGATATAAAGTTTCTAGAAGGCTTAGTGCAATATTTGCATAACGCAGACATGGGAACTGAACTCCAGAGACTGTATTAAGAAGATGACTCTCCTATCTTGTTTCTTGGTCTGCCTTAGACTACTTTAATTGGTATTTGCTACTGTCTGTTTGAATGCTACCAGATATTCCCAGACTTGCTGAGTCTGCTGCAGGGCATGCAAAACATACACAATTTTCTCTGCCGTGTTAAAATAAGAATAAAATACTAAAAAAATATGATTTATATTTGCCATCTCCTACACATAGGTGCAGGAATTTGGGGGTCTGGATATCTTAACAGATGATGACTATTTTTTTACTTCTCTACTGTTGCTGTTTTCTTCCAGATATTGATGAGAGGAAAACAAATGTGTAAGAGACATACTGCATCCTTCTATAGAGTCATCATGTCAGTGAGTTGCTACAATGTAGACTACTAAAAACAGCCTTTATTAACTTAGTGCTACATATATATATATTTATTTATTCTTATGAACTGAAATGTCTATCTGAAGGTTTTCTGCAACTTGATGATTTTGACCAGATTAGAAAGGAAGAATTCTCCTAATCTGGCAGACTGAATATTTGGATAGAATCTGCTTACTTTATCTATGAACCCTTAGTTCTTGATAGTTTCTATATATAACTGCATACGAGGTATCTACAAACAATCCAGTATGACCAAAAAAAATGCAATGCTCATTATTTATAGGTCTCATCAATTTCACAGACAAAACAGAGGCAGATAATCCAAACAGGAACCATGAAATGCCACAGCCATGAAAGGGAACATTTTCATTCCCAGTCACATTACTTGCACACACAATCATCACCAACAAACATTATAACTAGGCACTGTGCAGCAGCAGTGTTCCCTGAAGACATTGCTAAACTCTGCTTTTCAGTGTGCTTACTCAGGACTCCAGTATAGCCTTACAAACTTTAATGATTTTAATGCAGATCTCAGCAAAGCAGACATCTAATTAAGGGAACAAATGGGTTGTTTTTTCCTTTCTTCTTATGTACAGATGATTTTCATTTTCTCTGCCCACTTTACTATAAACAATTTAAAATAGAGCCATAAAGAAAGTTCAAATTATATTCTAGAAAAGTATACATAGTTACAAGCATAGAACAAACTAATATTATTGTTAGGAATTAGAAAAAAAAAGAGATAGAAAGAATAGGATAAATAAATACATTAATAATAATAATAATAATAATAATAATAATAATAATAATAATAATAATAATAATAATAATAATAATAATAAAAAGCCCTAAGGATAAAGGCTACATTTCCACATTTTACAAGTGGAAAGCCTGATATAATATTCATTGAAATAGACAAAAAGCATTCTAGAATTAGAATTATTAGAATTTTATAATTCTCGAATTTTGTTAGAATTTTGTTTTTCCTTTTTAATAGAGTGTTCAGTTTAGGACTTACATATTTCATGTTTTATTTTTTGCTTAAAATGCCATCATCATGTGTAATTTCACACTTGTTTTTCTGTGCTGTGGAAGAAAGGGGAAAGTAGGATTCTTTTTTAAAAAATAACAATAAATAGTAAGAAGATGATGTTCATTCACATTTATTCAGAGTCTAGATAAGAATAGCTATACTTGGCATTTGTAGCACAGGTCACTGATTTCCCTCAGACATACTGTGAAACTATGTATCACCTTAGTATTTTCAGTCTTACAAAATTATCATAAAGGGTGTCCCAGACCATAGGGAGTTCTCAAAGCTGACAGTGGAATATACATGTAGTAAACACAAAAGAAAAGGAAGGAGGGAAGGGAAGGGAAGGGAAGGGAAGGGAAGGGAAGGGAAGGGAAGGGAAGGGAAGGGAAGGGAAGGGAAGGGAAGGGAAGGGAAGGGAAGGGAAGGGAAGGGAAGGGAAGGGAAGGGAAGGGAAGGGAAGGGAAGGGAAGGGAAGGGAAGGGAAGGGAAGGGAAGGGAAGGGAAGGGAAAGGGGAAAAATCACAGAATCACAGAATTTCTAGGTTGGAAGAGACCTCAAGATCATCGAGTCCAACCTCTAACCTAACACTAACAGTCCCCACTAAACCATATCCCTAAGCTCTACATCTAAACGTCTTTTGAAGACTTCCAGGGATGGTGACTCCACCACCTCCCTGGGCAGCCTGTTCCAGTGCCTCACAACCCTTTCAATCTAATTGCTGTTGTTGATATATTCATAATTGCAAATTTAGTAATGTTTCTTTGTTATTATTCTGATTCAGAGAAGTCATTATTACTTTTGTAAGGTACACTACGAATGAGAGAAGAGATGCATGAACTGTTGCACTCTCCACAGTGTATATATGTAATGTTGATTAAGTGTACACCATTCAAATTTCTGAACACCACTGTCAACACTACTTAATATAACTTCTGAAAATAACCAGATATTAGTTTTTAAGTAAGGATCCAGCAGACAGTGATCAGGAAGATGAAATACCTATTTATTTTGGTGTACCATTTTGGCAATTCTGTCTGTGAATATACATTCTGAGGGCTACAGAAGTTTAGGAGAGCAGTCCATGAACTGACATTCCCTGGATCTGACCCTCTTCTCCATCTCTCTTTAAGTCTCCTGGACTGCAGTAGTACCTTCACCAGCTCTGTGGTTAGTGCTGAATGCAAACAGCTTTGCTGACTTTTCAGTCAGTGTTCAGTAAGTGCCCACCTTTAAATGGATTGACCTTGTTTTACAGAAGAATGCATAACCCAAACCCTACTTAGAGATGTACTTTGGTAGAAACAGAACACTGATCTAAAATCCATGGCTGCTCTCAGCACCCTACATGTTTCCCAGACTGAATGAAAAATGTTGTGTTCTTAAGACTGAAAATTTGGCCTTCAATCCTAATTATTTCCTTCTCTTTGCAAAATGAATGTCACATCCCTGCATTTGTCTCTCCCTTATGCTTCAGAATGTACTTTGGAGAACCCATCTGGCATGTAGGGTGGCTGAGCTTAGCTTTCCCGGTGGGGTATTAGCAAAAGGTTAAAACAGTGTTAACCTGGAGCAATGTCCCCATTTTCTGTAAAAGGTTCTTCTGACCTGACATCAGTTTCTCACTGCCAGCTATGTACAATGTGGAAAAAAAAAAAAAAAAAAAAAACTATTTAATCTCTTCTCTCTCTCCAAATTTATGATGCTTTCTCAGTGTTTCAGAGAACAGAAGATTAACCTTATATTCAGACACAAAATAATTTTGATAATATATTTGTGGTTGTGATATTTGTCATTTAAAAGTTAGTTAAGAAATTACTCATAAAAAAATGCAGTTTATACAATGATATGCGATTGTGAAGAGAAATTCAGTAGACAGTTGAAGAAGGTGAAGAACTTCATTCCTTTTTGTCACGAATAATTCATCATGACATACAAATACTTGTTTAGTGAATATTTTTTTCAATACAGTTCTAAAAATATGCCTAGTATTTTCATTAGATATCTGTATGAAATAACAGCCATTTATAACCAAAAAATGTTGAGCTGATGTGGTCACACAATAAATCAAATTTAATTTAATTCCTGAGAAAAATAAAATAAAATTTCAATTGCATAGTAAACATTTCCCATATGGAAAAATAAATAAGTATGCCACAAAATACATCCTGTATAAAACAGCTTATTTACTTTACAGTTTATTTTCAAAATAAAAGAATACCTAACTGTTTCAAGAAAAGAAGGTTGATTATTCTCTTTGTCTTTAACCTCTAAGATCTTTTCAACATAATCTAAAACATTGTTGTTTGTCATACTCCAATATGACGTTTCTAGCAGAGTAACAGAACAGTAAACATCTGTGGAATACTAGGATAAGGCTCAGTTACCTGCACTGTTTCTGAATAACATTGTATTTCAGACTTCATAATTATTGTGTAATCCTGTGCAGGTCCTGATTCCACAGAGTACATATGCTGCTTTTTAACTGTGTGCTTAAACATTTTGCTGAATTTGGTAATGCTGACGGCTACAATTATATTTATTTAAGGCCTCAGTCTTCCTTAATGTGGAATATTTCAAAGCTTTAACTGTCATAAAAACTGGCCTCTAAGAGCTGGTGGAGGAGAGTCCACTTTTGCTATGAATATGTTCTGTACTGTATAGGATACAGGGATATTCTGTACCTGCAATACAAGATTTCACTCTGTTCAGCCTTTCATGAAGAGCTGCCTGACTGCAAAAAGATAATAGCCTCTACAGAGTTTCATTAAGCTATATTATCTATATTATTAACTCTGTGAAGCAAAATGTTCTCTTGTCCTTCTTGGAGGATAGTGAGGTTCAGTATTTCTCTCTCACTTGTCCCCTAACTTGCTATTCTGCCTTCAAGGCACAATCAGACCATTCAGTAGAGCTGAGATAAGGCACATTAACTGTTTTTGTTCTAGGCTCAGTATTTTTAATATCTTCTTTAGGACACCTGATGATGTTTAGAAATGATGTTAGACATACAACACAGTTTTTCCTGTTTTCTTGCAACTCTGTGCTTTGAAATGCATTTAGTTTTTTCCTACTGCTTCCTTGCAATAAGGAAGTCATCCTGATGTCTATTACCTCCCTTGTAGAGACAGAGAATGTGTGGTAACAGTCATGGCACTATTTCAAGCTACAACATTTAAATAAACAATTACAGAAAATTTTGAAGTGGTGGAAGGAATACAACGAGAGACTGGATGAAGCAAAGATACATGTTGGGAGAATCAGCTGCATTTATTTTATAGTCAGCACAGAAAGAGAAGTGAGTGTATGAATTTTTGTGAGCATTGTAGGTGAAGTGTTTTCAGCTTCATGATGGACAGCCAGGGAAAACAGTTGTTGGGAGTATTATCAGGACAGGAAAGAGAACCTAGCATCTAGCAGCTACCTATATAAGACTAGATGTTAAAGAACTGAAAATTAAGCAACATTAATCACAATAAAATATTGGACTTTTAAAAAAAAAAAAAAAAAAAAAAAAAAAACAAGTGAAGGGAGATTGAATAATGAATAATTGAAAAATAAATTACAATCATACAAGAGGAAGTACAAGTCAGAAGTAATTTCTGCATAACTATTAAATAGAAATTTTACACTATATAATACAAAAATAAAAGACACTTGAATATTTGTGTATAACTATGTATAACTAGAAGGACCAAGATGACAGCTGTGTCCCTGCAGCATTTAGTTTTGTGTTCCATAGGGTCAGGACTCACCACTGTCCAGGACCATGTGTACTGCCAGGGTCGCTTCAGCCATGGAACTGTCCATGGTCCCTGGGATAATGTCTCAGTTTGTCTAGACAACCAGAAATACTTGATTAACTCCTCAATTTGATAGCTTACTTCCTTTTGACAGGAAACAGATTAGCAAATTTGGAGAAAACTTATGGACCTTTTCTCATTAAATTTCACATGACAATTTTTATTATTTTACCCTGGGTTCTCTCTTGTGACCGCAAAAGTCATTCTTAAAGAAAATGCCAAGAAGTGATATTTTGCAAGAAAAAAAAATACATCTAGTAATTCAATATTATTCTCCTTTTATTTGTTTGTTTGTTTATTTATTTATTTTTGTGGCAACTTACTTTTGCTTTGAAGAGCTTTGCTTCCTATTGAAGGACTATTTTGTGATAATAACCACCTATTGTTTTTCAAATTAAACCTATACTTAATGAGAAACTTAGACCATGGACTATTTCAGAAATTATGATTTTCTAAGCTTTATGCTTCCTTTAGTAATTTGAAATTGTTGTTATCCATATTATAGAAAACACATTTTGCTATAAGAATACATGCAGCTTATACTTATAGTGCATTAAATTAGTTCACTCATTGGAATCTCAAATTTGTGTTCAAATTCTTTTTTAAAATAAAGTCTACAAAGTTGAATTTTGTTAATTTGGAAAGGGAAAGGGAAAGGGAAAGGGAAAGGGAAAGGGAAAGGGAAAGGGAAAGGGAAAGGGAAAGGGAAAGGGAAAGGGAAAGGGAAAGGGAAAGGGAAAGGGAAAGGGAAAGGGAAAGGGAAAGGGAAAGAGAAAGGGAAAGGGAAAGGGAAAGGGAAAGGGAAAGGGAAAGGGAAAGGGAAAGGGAAAGGGAAAGGGAAAGGGAAAGGGAAAGGGAAAGGGAAAGGGAAAGGGAAACTAGAATGGGAAATGGGAAGTTGCTTCTAAAATGCTTAAATTTAAATACTCCATTCAGATTTCTACAAGCCAATACTATCATTTAGTCAGACAAGTTCAAAAGTCTAGTAACAAATTATTCAAAGATGACATATATAGCACAGTGTTTTTTCCAGCTGTTTAAGCTATATTCATTTGAGACATTATCCAAAACAAAACAGTTTCAGCAAAACTCTGGATTACAAAGAATGTGTGGAAGTTTTAGTTGAATAAGGAAGTTGTCTTTTTATCCAAAGTAGAAATTATGTGGGGTACAGGGATCTAAAAACAAGGTCACAACATTAAATGGAATTTCCAACAATAAATGCTGACTGAGTAAAATCTAGATATAATTTGCTCACTCCAGTGCCCAGTGGAGAATCACATTAAAAAAAAAAAAAAAAGTCATTGGGACCACCTTTCACCATGGGGACCTGTCCATCAGACACATGGGTAGAACAAGATGTTTTACAGTACACATTGGATGTACTGCAATGAAAAGCAATACCTAGGATTCATAATCAGGGCCCTTGGATCTAGTTGTTGACCTTGGTAGAACCAAAACCTCAGGAAGACCAAGTGGCACCATGAATGATTGATCAATCATATCTGTTTACATTCACAGGATGCATTTTGTTTTTTCTTATTGAGTTACATTTGATATTACTTCTTTCATTTGATCTCTTATACTTCAGCAACTGTCATAGCTCTTAATTTACAGTATTTGCTCTTTCATTTGTATTGTAGTCATTGATCAAGAACAGAAAATGTATCTTTTCCTTTTAACCCTTGACACTGCAAATTCTTCTAAATGTGATCCTAGTACAGAAAAAAAATATACTTGTTTCTATTTTCAACTAAGTCACAGAGTGGAGAAGAATCTTAAAGGAACTGTATAGGCAAAGAATAGTTCAAAAGACTCTATTAAGACTGCTTATTTAGGTGTTCTAGGATTTCTGGGTCTTTTCAAGGAACTCTATAGAGTGTTTTTATATCAACTTTCCAAAGCTACTAATTTGTGATTTTCTTTTCATCTGCCTTTTCAATTGTGATAGTTAGTTTCAAGTGTTTAGAGGGAAATTTTACATGGGATGTTGAAATATCAGATATATGCTCCTGCTAATATGGATTTCAAGTGTAACTTCTCCCTTGATTTAGTGTCGAATTTTGCAATGGAGAAAATTATAATGCACCCACTTTTTTCTTCAAGAATCAGTTTTTCTCAGTGAGAGCCTGAGGTCATCACATGTGGTTTTCTTTTCACATGATTTTTAGTTTGTTTACATAGATTTTATTTCCGTAGAATAATTAAGAAAATAACAGTAAGTTTAACTCAATTCTGAATACTGTTTGGATATTTGGTGTTTTGCATAGTTGCTGGATTTTGCATCTGTTTTTAGTAAAGTCTTGGTCATAATGTAATTGGACAGACATCTTCCCATAGCACTATTTAAACTCTGTACTCTGAAATTTTCAGAATTGCTTATACATAGACAATGTGATTTTCTATAAAGTGAAGATGAAGGTACCTACAAATGAACAGTGGGGTATTTAGCTGGAAAGAACTTGAGGAATGTAGAAGAAAATGAAAAACAGTTTTTTGAGTTGAAAATTATGATTGCAAAGCTATGCTAAGTGATCCATAGCTGGGCTTCAGAACTCTAGTAAAACTTCTGGCAGTGAGGTTATCTTTATTGTGTTACCAGTTAGAAGTCTGATTAGGAGAGCAGAGTGATACAAACAGCATTTAGAGAGTTGAGTGGCTTGCTACCTGGCAAAGGTTGGGAAAATTTGTTTAGAAGAGTTTTTTTCTGAAGAAAATACTTGTTTCTAATTTAAATAATGTATGTTATTTCTTACAATTTTTTTAAATGTCATTTTTTGTTTGCTTGTTTTACTAGAACACATAGATCCTTAAACCTCAGGAATTAGGTTTAGGGTATAATAAGATGTTAGTAATGATTAAACACTTTTAATTTCAATGTCATTTTTCCCTTCTCAAGCATTCCCTCCATTATCTTCAGAAATGCTAGGAGAATATACGTTGAATAAATAAGCATTAATATATGTTATAATGTAATTTAATTTTTAGACATTCAGAGGTTAAACCTATTTCAGTACATTTTGTACAACATCATAATTGTAATAATTTGTTTGTGGTCATTCTTGCATTACTCCATTTATAAAGCGAACACGTTTTTTGACTGTGCTGCAGAAATATCATGTTCAGTTTACAGACCTCTTTCAGATGTGTCTGCCCCTTCACTTAGAATCCTTAAATGTGATCAGGACAGAAGTGAACATAAACTATGTGTGGAGTAGCTCATAAACTTCTGTTGTTGTATAGCAAAATTGTTTTCTTCATTTTATTTTAACAAGCAACTTTAGAAATGCCTTTACTTGACTATGCCTCTTCATTTGCTACAAATTGCTGTAGGATTTGTCTGTTGTTGTATTTCTGTACTGATCCATAGTGTAGAAATGTTATAAAACTCCACTTCTTTAAAGTCTTGAATCATGACATTCACAATGCTTACGTTCACTCTGAACCATCAAATAAGTTATACCTTGCTTAAACATTTTTTTATATCTGCTAATGACTAAATCACAAAAGAAAAACAACATCTGATATTCAGATTTCCTGGCTACATCTGGAGTTATTTATGAGATACACACACACAGATAACAGCTCATTGCTTCAACTACAGGAATCTAAGTCCAGGAGAGAAGCCATGGGAGCATAAACAACTTGTAAATCTATTCTGAAGTTACCATCTATGACATGAATAAAAAAGTCATCTCTCTGGGGTGAGGTTGAAATGTAAACACACGGTCTTCCCAGGAGAATTTACTCCCAAAGCGTATTTTCCACATTTTTTTTTTTTATTATTAGATACTTATACTCCCTCTTCAGGAAAACCACACTTTGAGAACATTACACAAATTATTCATAAGCAAACAAACAAACAAGCTCTTGCAGCATTTTCCATATATTATTAAGATACATCTCAAATATTCTGAGTCATCTCTACTATAAATTTAGGAATTGATACTGTTACAACAAGGATGTAATCAGAAGATCAGATTTCTGTTATTTTCAAAAGTCTTGGAGCAAGGCAGAGCTTGAACAGGTTCTGTGGAATAACCCTGGCAAGTCACCTGGACAGGAAATATTTTTAAATAATGTGAGTCCAAGAGATTGTTTTCTTCAGACAATATCTGGATGATTTTATGCCTTTCTACTGCACCAGGAAGAGATAGCAGTGCACATCCAGAGATGTTAAATCTCTTGAAATGTAAAATCAATGTCTATCCAAGCCATCTGAACAGTTCTCAAAAGGGGAAAAAAAAAGGAGGGGGGGTGGGGGGGAATTTCCCTTGCAGAAGAAGCAGCATAATGTCACACCAGTTCCTGTAAAAAGAACTGAAATAAAAATAAAAATAAAAAACAGCCCAATGTTCTGGGTTGGCCAAATTTTAGATAAGATTTGACCAAAATTCTCTACAGAATTGACACAGTAATATTCCTGTTCAACACAATGTTTGTGCAGTACTTATTCCAGTTACTTTTTCCAGTTAAACCTAGAAGCAACTGCATTTCAGTGATAGACATCAATAAAGAAGTATTAAAATGTTTTTGTGTTTTACCAAATGACAGATTGAGGTATAAACTTAACCATATTCCTAAAGCATATTCACTGGCAAGAGCTCTAGCCACATAGCCCAAGTCCCAGAAGGCAAAGGCAGGAACTGGCAGAATGAAGAACCACCTACTGTAGGAAAATAAAAAAGTTTGAGACAAGCTAAAGAACCTAAAGGTGTGTAAGTCCATGGGACCTGATGAAATTCATCCATGAGTTCTGAGGGAACTGGCAGATGAAGTTGCTAAACTACTGTCCATCATATATGAGATGTCGTGGTAGTCCGGTGAAGATCCCACTGACTGGAAGAAGGGAAACGTACTGACTGGAAGAAGGGAAATGTAACCCCCAATTTTTAACAAGGAAAAAAAAAAAGGAAGACCCAGGGAACTACAGACTAATACTCCGTGCCTAGCAAGATCAGGGAGAAGACCCTTCTGGAAATTCTGCTAAGACACGTGGAAAGTAAGCTTCACTAAGGGCAGATCATGCCTGACAATTCTGGTGGCCTTCTACAGTGGGGTTACAGCATAGCTCTTCTCTTTGGAAGAGCTATGTTGTGGAAAATAGCTGGTGCTTTGAAATGAACTGAGCAAACGGAGGAAGAGCTACTTAAAAGCAAGTTTTGAAATGCATTGTGAATACTACATTTGTTAAGGAGCAACCAGTTTGACCTACAAAGTGTTGATGTTTAGCACCAATGTATCAGTCTGTGCTATGCCTACATGTATTCTATGGAAACATACAAAAAAGTGGCTATGAGTAAGCTCCAAGATACGCTTCTGGAAAAAATCAGCACATTTACAGTTGGACCATGCTATAAGTCCGGATGGAAAGTATAAGGAAAGTTCTCTCTTTTTTTTCCTAATTTAAACCTGAGCTGAGACTAGCAGTGTGCATTGTTGCCTCTGCCAGCTGCTGTCAAACAACAGAGAAACAACTGAAGCAGTATGAAAAGAAGAGCAGCTTACCCTGCCTGTCAAATGTTTTCTGAAGAAGCAAACCAGAGAGCTTCTGATGGCTCCAAGTTTCTTCCTAGTTAATTTAGGCATGCAAGCTAACAAAAAGCATCATCAAAACAAGAAGTGGAAGAGCAAACCATGGACAGGAAGGCTGTGAGAGAACAGTGTTCAGCCACAGATTTCAGTGTGGCCCCAGTCAAGTCATTTAGACCTTATCTGTCTCAGTTTCACACCTTTAAAATCTAGATGATACTTCTGTACTTTCTCTACTACACAAGGTATTTTGGGGCATGGAGGTGAGGAGTGATAGGGGAGTGAATGTCTTCACACTATAAGTTGTTTAGAATGTCTAATACTTTTATGTATGTGACATATACACAGACATATCACAGTCTGCAGGGTGGCAGTGACTTGAAGGATTTGAGGAGTTGAAGGTTGTTTTGCCTTGTTTTGTTTTGTTTTGATTTGATTTTGTTTCAAATGGACTTCTGACTTGCCTGTAAGTTGACAAGTGGTTGATCTGAGTATTCTGAAAAACAAGGCCTAAAATCACAACAGCAAATTCATTTTCTGGTCGTATATATACTATATGTGTTATCCATTCTCTTGTAAACAGTTTTGGTAAAATAATGAACCAAATGAAAAAAACTACTTAACTTTGTGTCTAGCACTTTTATATGTAAAATATACCAAAGAATGTCACTAGGCAAACAATAAATGCTCTCTGAAAAGTAGTTACACCCTAAGTGTAAAGTGGCAACCAAACATACACTAGGCATGTCACAGAATTATTTGATTAAAGCAAAGTTTACCTGAAGCGACCAAGACAAACCCTTGTCCCAACACAATCACCACAGTTTTTAATGTTTATTCAATTCAAGCATGGTCGATGCAATGAATGCAGCAATTGCTAATGAAATTTGCCATCCAGCATTGACTAACACGTTGTCCATCCTGTTCTTCCAACTTGCACAGACAATTTTCCTAAATACCAAATGGGTTTATATACATCATGAATGGACTTTTCCACATTGCAAAAACATGGTTACATTGCAAAAATATGGTTCTGTACAGCATTTGACACCTATTTAAATGATGTGAAGCAAACTCAAGTGGTCTCAGGTGTTCAAATCAAACTTCAAAACTTTGAAGCCATTCTTCTTAAGGAATCTAGGCATTTCCAGTTTACCATTTCCCCCAGCACCTATTTCTTCAACCTGAGTTACTAAAGAACTCATGCACAAAAACTGTCCTTGTTTATAGCATCTGAAGTTTGATTTATGGAATGAAGAGGGTTGTTATTTTATGAGCACAAAAATGGAAGGGACTACTGTACCTACAAATGTAAAATAACATACTTCAAGAGGAAGAAGAAAAGCTATAAAGTCTACCCCTCTTTTCCACTTGCCCTCAGTAAAGAACAATAGACTCCAGCTGGTCACTGCAGAGCTTTTTCTCCTTTTGAAAATGCTGCCTTACAAATGCTTATAGAATCAGAAGATCTACAGGCTTTTTGCACCTATGGGCATTCATAGGAGAAGGGGAATTAGATAACATCTGCTTCATGGTCTGCACAGATTTTTCTCTTTCCAATGGATACTATTATGCACACAAGAGAAGCACTTAAACAATTTCCATGCAGCTGGATGGATTGTTTCATGTTATTCCATGTCATACTGGCATCCTACCCAGTTGTCATTCTGACATGACAAAGCAGATGCCCCAAGTTTCATATGCAATGAAACTGTTTTTAGCAGCTGTGAATCAAATGTTTACAAGAAATGTAAGTCTATTAAGTGCCTCCAGGTTATTTTCAAATTAAGACTTTCAAATCAAATGGTTTTAATATTGCCAATCTTTGCACAAATAACTGTTTGATTTCAGTACAAGCAGAAAAGATTTCTCCATGCATTTATGAACATGCTAGAAATGGAAACGTATCCTAAGAAAAAAAAAATGTAAAAAGTCTTAATAGCTGCTGCCTCTGTTCAAAATACAGTATTATCTCTAGAGCTAGAACCTATACAGAAAACATAAGAGCAGGGAAAAGCTGTCTCAAGTTAACTGCATTGCCCAGATTTACTCCTAGCCTAACAGACACTGCCCACCTGAGCTTATTTACCTCCAGCTGTATAGGTTTTCATCTACCAGTGGTATGTCCTCTTGTGAACATGAACACTGCAGTCCAGTAACTTCTAATCCATCTGTTTTGAGTCTCTTTAGGCAGGAAAGAAAACACCAACTACTGAAGGAGCTCATCAGCAGGGGTGCCATGAAATTTTCCTGTCAGTCAGAGAAGTGCCATGAGACATACCAGGTCTTACAGAGACAATCTTGTTCATCATTTGTAAAAAAAAATATGTGAAAGGAAAAAGATGCAATTCACCTTAGTATGGAAAAGTTTGATTACAACAACAGTCAATAGCTACTTACCAGCTATGAATTTCAAAATCATATATTTACACAGCATAGACAAAATCTTTTCTTTGAAAATATGTATTGAAAAGTACTGTCAATGACCACAGAAAATGTAGTGCTGAATGAGAACAAGAGCATGTTTCCTTGCCAGGAGAAGTTGTGCACTTTTTTCTTCAGGAGCTAATAATGGTTTTTTTTGCTAGACATCCCAAAGTAGGCATTAAAATAAATAAATAAATAAATAAATAAATAAATGGCAAAGACAAATGAATTTTGTTCCAACTCTCTAGGACCTGCTGCTATTTCAGCATGAGAAAATATAAACACAGAAAAAAATAATTAATTCATTACTTAATTAAAAAAAAAATAAAAGAACTTACAATTGCTTATATTCATCTACGTAATCTACATAGGCACAAAAATGTGGAAGAGAAAGAGAAAGGGTCAGAGAGATGGAATATATTCTTGTTTTCTCAACTTTCTAAAACACAGCTGTTACTTGCTGGTCTAATGAATTAAACTGCCTTGAAAGAGAGTATGTCCTTTACTATATCACTCAGTTTTGTATCTGACAAATGTTACCCAAGAATATGAACAGATGATACACACATGACATTGGGTTGACTATAGATTGTAAAAGATGATATTTTTTTTTCAAAAAACACCTAAAGGTCTGATAAGCCTTGTATCAAAAAATATGAAGAAAAAAGGCGTCCGTAGTCTAGAGAATTGCAAACAAACTTAAATGACATTTACTTGAGCCATCCTGAATGAATATTTTTTGAATTTCATACTGCAAATGTCCAACAAAAGAAAACAGGTATTTCATGTATGGAGATGGATTGGAACCTAACTGAAGCACTGGCCCTACAACTTATGAAAAGGAGAAAGAATGTTGTTGTTTGGGTTAAAGACAGTAGATGACAGATTTTTTGTTGCCATATGTTGAGAATGATGAAATGACTAACTCTGAAGGCACAATTGAATTCTATAGTCCCTTCCAAAGGATAATAAAATTTAATTGCACCCTAGATCATTACATAAAGAGCAAGTGAAATGTTTCTGTCTGTTTGTTTACTTCTAGTCGCTTTTGGTTGTGTCCAGTTCTTTTAAGTATACTGCAGTAGCAACTGACAGAAACTATTGCATCACTGGAATGAATCAAGTTTCTAAGTCTTCCCAGAAGTCACATGGGCCACAGGCAACACCTTAAACTTTTAGCAAAATTATATGTTCTTATTCCATCACATGCAATTACAAAAGGGTTTTTTAGAATACATTTTTCATTTATTCTTTTTCTTTTGGTCATTTCAGAGTGAGCAGACTCATTTTGTAATTTACTCAAATAAGGAAAATTCAGTTATGGGTTAACTGTTCTTCAGAAGGTTGATATAGGAAACACAGAGTATATTTTAGTCTTTATTTTCAGGCAGTGAAAGTAGATGATTATAATGTTCCCTTTCAGTCTTAAAACAAACATATTTATTTCTGGGCACCTTAAGCTGTGTTATGTGCTGCAGATTTTTGAAGTACTGATATTAAATTTTACTGGCCATGAACACATTGTATAAATGTGGTGATATGGAAATAAATTCTTGGAGAGCTCACAGATCATAATTTAAAATTACATTTTGTATTTTGTTTTGTTGATCCCTGTTAATCATCATAGTATTTACAGGATTATGTTTCTCATCATAAAACAATGTTAATATGTTGAAAATTTTGCCATATCATTTATATTAATCTTAAAAAAAAAAATAGTCACTGATTAAAGGCAAATGGTTTCCCAAAACATGTCATGTTTTTTCCACCTCAGAATTTTTCTGAGTGGAAATTTTGTTTTTGTTTATTTTATTTTTTATCTTTTTAGGATTCTCTGGCATCTAGACTGACCTATTGCTCTGACAGAGCTACAGCCCAGATCTTGAAAATCTGATGATATCCTCTGTTCATGTCCAGACCAACAATGCCATGGATTTAATGTGAGCATGGAGACTGCATAGGGCATGTGGAATAGATTTGATGCTTCTCAGAGTCATCAGTCTGACTATAAAGAACATACAAGCACATACTGGTCCAGGAAATACAAGGCAGAAGTATGGTAAAGCCTAGCCAGCAGCTAATTTTGGTGGTTAGGCTACTGCTCGTACAACATATAGAGGGAAACATCTGTGTTACAATGAAAATGTCAGAGATTTCATGCCATTAAGTATAGAGGTAGGAAATCTGGAAGAAGGCTGTTTGTTCAATTTTTCCACTCATGATAGGCTTCCAAAAGCTAAATGTTCAGATCACTAACAAGGAAACTTAAGTACAACAGCTTCTCTTTACCTTTCATTCTTAGACGCTAAGAAGACCCCTGAGTTTTTCCTCCTCTTCTTTAAACCTGTGCAGAGAAGGACATGATCTGACTCTATATGATGTTATGTAGCTACCTGCTTTAATAGTCTCAAGTTTGTGACCTGTTTTAATTTGGCTGTAAAGTGGTTTGTTGTTGTTGTTGTTGTTGTTGTTTTGGTTTGGTTTGGTTGGTTTGTTTGTTTGTTTGTTTTCTTTTGTTTCTTCTGGTTGTTCAGGTTGAAGTTGTAAAATGGGGGAAAAGCCATTTTCAATTTCAACATAGCTCTGGAGAAAATTGGTATCTTCTCTCAGCTATAATTGTTAGCAATGGATGCTCAAAGCCGACATGAAGTAGAATGCATTAAAGCTTCTGCCAGAGACGGTGAATGTGAATGATTTTCTTTCTAAATTATTTTTATTCTTTTGAGTTTACAGACCTTTCTTCCATTCCAAGGACAGTGGAAAAGCCAACATCCAGTAATTCTCTAAGTGGTGCCAAATTAAGTGCAGTATCATATTACAGCATGACAAGCAGCATCATTTTCTATGTCCCTAGAAGTCCTTGCAAGAAAGATGGGCAGTAGTCCTGCCTCGGGCAGGTCCATGTGGCTTGAGCATGTGTGTAGACAGTGAATGTGAGGCCTCACTGAAATCAATGTATCCTCCTGAGATTCTCCAGTTTCAGAAAACAGGACTTCAGTACTGAACTCTGAAAAGATAGCTCTATGCTTGAATAATCAGGGAAACGCTCTTATATAAAAAGCTAGAGAAAATTTCATAAATTATAAAATTGATTTTATAATCATAAAAATAATAAAATCATAAAAATTCATAAAAATCATAAAAATCATAAAAAATAACTGATTCCTATAATTTTAAATAATGTATTAAGATGCATAACAAATACAAAAATATTGTTGTAGTTTGCATGCTCAAATCATACATAGTTTGTCCAAGCCTAGTAAAAAAATACAGATCAATGCAGAGCATAAAATTCCCCTAGACTGTGATCTGAAGGGGATGTAAGAAAGTGCATAATTAAGCATTATGCTCATCATGCATTAAAATGAAGTATATGTTTAAGATTGCATTACATCTTGGTGCAGAGTACTGTTCTCCCTCAAATGAACCAGAGAAGTTAGAAGGAAGGTGGAAGAAAACGAACTGTGCATTTTCCCCTTACTTTGTAATCGCATTTGTGCATCGGTTTTTGTTGGAATTAGATACTGTATGAAATAACATAGGAGACAGTAAATTGACAATAAAAATGTATGTCTCCAAAACTGATGGAGTAAAAGGGGTATGATATCACTGGCAAGTCAGTCTTATTGCATACGAGCAGACAGAATGCAAACATTACAAAGACAAGAAACTTTCTCCTACCAGGAAGTACTGTCTGGCTGCCTCTCCTCTTAGCACTATTGATTATGCTCCCCAAAGGTCATAAATTACTGGAAGAGTTATTTTTAAGAATATTTGCTGAGCCTGACCTGTCAAAAGAGGTTAATCTAATGACTTTTCTAGCACCTGCCTGCAGTAGACTGGATTTCTTCTCTACTGCTGTTAAAAGCTCCCGAGTCTTCCAGGTTCATCCCAACTTGTTATTAAAAAATACAAATGAGTCAAATGACAAAATGGATAAACTCTGTTACACAGAGGCTAGAACAAGAAGGCTGAGTATCCCTTTCTGCTAATTGGCTGTCCCATACCAGGAAAGCAGTGTATTTCTTTGCATGGGGCACTTCTACAGACATGCAACCAAAAATAAATAAATAAATAAAATAAAATTTGAAATATCAACGAAGGGCTAAAAAAAAAAAAAAAAAAGAGGTCTATTTTTTAACAAAGATCTCTAAGGAAAAGTGAAAAGAATTATTATTAAAATCATACAGGAGAGATTTGGTATGTTTTTCCCTTTACTATTTTAAGTTTTGAATATTTAAAAGGTACATAAATAGTTTGAGATTAAACTTTTTTTTTTTCATTATCTAAATTCTTCCACAGAAAGTATGAAAGGGAAGGAAGAGGGAAAAAAAATAAACAGTAAATAAAAGGGAGAGATAAGAGGTTTTTGCTCTTGTCTGTTTTGGTACAAACAGGTAATACTCCCCAAACCCTAATAGCTTTGATATCTATACTTTGTAATCATGACAGCACTTAACACTTCACAAAGAAAAAGGGAGAATTATAAGGGAGGAAATGAATTTTTTGTAGACAGAATTAACAGAGATGTGGAGTAATATCAGATTTTGTGGAGTAATGTCAGATTTGGGTGCAGTACTTACTCTAGAGACAAATATAAGGAAAAATTCCCTAACAAGCCACCTTGTTACACAGTCTCCTTCTGTATCGAGAGCTGCTGTTGCATCAGAAACGTCTGGTCAACAAGACCATAACCACACCAAAGCTACAGCTATTGTGAGTGGTATTATTCTCCTGGTCCAGTTCTGAAAGAATCACAGAGTTCAGTAAATGTTGTGCTGGAATTCATGAAACAGAAAAGTAGAACTTTAACAGCTACATGAGTGCTGTTCAGTTCTATTTGCACTTTTTTTTTTTCTTTTGTACTCGGAGGCAGCTCAGATTAATTTTACTGCAGTTGAAAATCATGCAAATATAGTTTAGAAAGAGGCATTTAATTCTTTATTGCTCCTGCACACAACACAAATAGCACCTCCAGTACTAACACAGCTAAGTGTTTTTAGTGTTATTCCACTATACAGTACATCACAATGTTAATTTTCCACATTACTTTATTCCTTCTCTAGCCCATATTTTACAACAGAGAAAACAAACTGCTTGTAATTACACTGCATGCCAGGACAAATTAAGTAAACACACATTTTTAATGCTTTTGGCTGTTAGGGTGAGAAACAAAGGGCTCTAGTTAAGGTCAATATTAGAGTTATGCAATTGCTTTGGGATACAAAAGACAAATGTCAGTGATTGAACATTGGTGAAATGAAAACTGTCAATTCTGAGCTCTTTCTGAACTCCTGAAAATGATATGCCACTCTAAGGTGAGGTCAGTTCTCTATACATATTTTCCTTCAGAATAACACTAATGCCAATAATAAATAATAATAATAAACTAATGGGAAGATCTATTGTGTCATTAGTGAAGTGATAAATCAGCAAAAAGTAAATGGGAGAATGGCTATTCAAGATCAGCCTTATTTGCTAATGCTACCATCTCAGTACTACCGGGTGATGCTGATAAAGGTTAACAACAACTACAGGGGAAACCTAATTTTGCTCTTGCTGATACTAGTGTAAATCTGACTTCAGTGGAATTATACCTCTCAAACTAGAAAGCAGACAGTGACCTGGTGATTATACAGTTTGGTCTTGGACAATGAGGATTTTTACATGTTTTTGCCTTTAATAGTATGGATTGGGCCAGAGGCACAACATTCAGAAACAGATGAAACCTTATGGAAAATGGTACTCAGACCCATCATCTTTACTCAGCTAGTCACAGATACTGGGCTGTTGGTTTATGTTCATCTCTATTTTAGTGATAAATTCATCTTTCTTCCAGAACAAGGAGTAGATTTCTTAGACCTTACCTTTGCCAGAAAATATGTTTAGTGCAAGAAGTACTAGCTTAAAGAAAGAAAAAATCCCCACATTTTTCAAAGGGAGAAGGTCATAGAAAGACATAATACTAAGAAAGAAATAATAGGCAATTCCCTAGAGGGTGACACCCCGCCCGTGTTATGATGTATGCATGTCCAGAACATGGAAAGGAGAACAGTTTCCAGCTAAATTTCAAGAAAGAAGTCAAAGATAAATCCTTAAGAAATGGAGAAGGGGGAGTAAGAAAAACAAGAACTCTGGCTGTGCTATTGATCTGTGACTGACATAGCTAAGTGAGATGCTGAGGGCCACACTGTGGCTGGCCCTCTCAATGTGGTAGAGATTTATCAGATGCTCAGGCTATAATTCAGATCCCTAGTCTTGGCAAGGATCTTTCCCCCATTGTAACATCATCCACACAGTCAGGACTAGATCTGCTCATTGCTTGAGCACAGCCAGCCCATGCAGGATTGATTAGGGAAGAGGTATGCCTTTGCCATCTCCTGGCCTTACTCACCCTCAGCATTGCCTGGCACTTTCAACCATCTCAAAAAGGAGCTGTGGTGGGCAAGTATCTCCAGTATACAGCGAATGATCCCAAGATGTCCTTGCTGTAGTCTATGGCTAGTTCTGCTGTTAAGCACAGAAAAAAATATTATTCCCCACCAGAAAATTAGAAGGCATACTCATAAGGGGCAACACCCTATTTTGAAGCAGGTAGGTACACTTACTGCTCTATTTTGTGAAGTTAGAACAATACTTTAGAAATATATATAACATCCCTAAATAGTTTTGCATAATCTGTGTAAATCACTTTGCTTATTGCTGAAAGGCAGCTTCCTTTCACCAAAGCAAGTGAAAATGCCCACTCACTGTGATTTAGTTTGCAATATAACAAGCAGTATAACAAGGTTTACTTCCAATCTTGAATTTGCTAGCCGTATTTCAGGATCCAGCATGTTTTGTCTGGTACTGGAATTGCCATGTCATGCATTCCTACAGTAATGTACTTGTAAATAAAATACCATTATTTTTTGTTACTGTAGGCTAGCTTGCTTTCCAGTAATGGTCATATGCATCCATGCCTGTGTATTTTATTTTTCAAAAACATTTTATTGAGAGAACTTACTGACTTTCCCATTTGTTCTCAATGCCCATGGAGATTTTGCATCATAATGTCCTAAGCTGTGCTGAACATGAAAACTGAAAATTGGCAGGGCCTCATTCCCAGTTTTCTGAATGGAGAAGCTCTGTTTGCTAGAACCAAAGGTTCATAAACAGCTTGTAAAAGTTTAGTGAACAGGGCCCATAACCTATTGATCCCCTTGTATTCAATCCAATTCACTTTAGTCAATGAGCTCAGTAAATAATGATAGTGCTGTTATGAGCATCTTTCCTTCCTTATAAACAACTATTCACTTGTGTCCTGTTATAATGATAATGTCACTGATTTACAGAGGTTGCCCAAGTTACCTTATTAATTAGAAGATGCATTACGCCTATTGCAAAACATTGTTCTGACTGTGAGCTATCACTGCCCAAGGACCTCTAAAAGACAAAGAATTCCATTTTGCAAAATCTAGTTAACATATCAAAGAGCAGTAAATGTGCAAATTGCTGTCATAAGGAATCCTTTATTGCTTTTCCTTTTCATGATGGCACCCCTCCCCCGTCTCTCCATTCTACCCACATTGACAAGGTTACTCATTGGAAAGAAGAGCAGCTATTTATGTTCTTCAGATGTTTACCTTCAGCAAAAGACACTTCAAAGACTGCTTATGGGACTCTCCTCTCACCCAGCAAACACTTAAAACCCATTGTTGTGATTGATGGGCCCTTCCTGCAGATTTAATAAATATAAGCAGAAGCTAGCTCCTTTTTTAGGCCAGCTGTCTTGAATAATAGGCAAAGAGCTCATGGGTGGCCAAAGTAGACAGAACTCTTCAGGAAATGCCTAATGATTGTTTGATATGTTCTTTTTGTGTGTGTGCTTTGCAAGTTTATTGTTTGAGCTTCCTCAATATTCAGTTCTGTTTTCTGCTGCTGTGGATGGCAATTACTTACATAGATCCTACATGTTTTTATTGGTAATATGTGCATGAGAGTTGAGTAATAAACAAGACAGTCTCATGTTTATTTAGATTTAGGTCTAGGCTGAACTGGTTTGGAGAGCTCTGAGAGCCTCCAAACACAGGACACTATCAGATTGAAAGTAAAGAATTTCAGAACTGGAACTGGCAAACCAGTCAGGGTGCTGACACTTACAAAAAGCATCACTTCTAGCCAAGTAGCTAATGCTAGAACATCATAGTTCTATGATATGTTACATGGAGACTGAAAACTTTTATTTGTCTCTCTCTGCCTTGATGTAGATTGAAGAACCAGATAAAATAGTCAGGAACAGTGAGAACTTTAACTGTTATAGCTGGGGACCCAAAACATATTTGTGACGTGTGGGATGTACATGTGGATATGGCATGGCAAAAGGGTCACCCAAAATCTGTGCTGACATCTTATTTAAAAGGATGTTCACTTTCACAAAAATATAGATCTAGGGAAAAAAAAAAAAAAGTTTTCTGTAAGATATATCTAATGGACATTCATGACCTGCAAACACGTTAGTGGTTTATGGAAATAAAAGGTCTTTAGGATAACATATCTGTGGGGTATCCCAATGTCCAGATATCTGAAATGGTGGGGGAGTTTATTTATTAGCAAATTAAATAAATATTACAGTCAAATGTAAATCTCACTTTCAGTTAAGGTGAGTATGCCTTACTGACTATATGAAGAGAATTTCTGTCAACTCTCAGTGCTGTGGTGAAAAATGTGAAGATTTTGGAAGAAAATCTTACTCCTTCTATTGAAAAATCTGAAAATGGCATGGAGAGAAAGCTCACTACTTGGGTCAGCACATTCTCTGGCTGCCAAGATAGGGAATACCTAGAGACTCACCAAGGAAAAAATCTGTTCTCCCTATCTTCTCTCTCTTAGGTAGAGAAAATGTTCTTCTAGGGTACTCTGGGGAGGCAAGGGTATGAAGATAGTGCTTGCAGGGCAGAGAGACAGAAGTGCCAGCCGCTTCATGACATGGGCTAGACCTTAACAGCTACCTCACCTCTCTGCATTGGATCCTACCTACTCTTGGAAAACCAGCTACAGTTGCACTGCAAGTCAGAGTGTTGCCTGCAGATAGAATGCAGGAATGCAAAGAGAAAGCAGCTGTCCTCTACTTCCCTACCCTGCCCAACACACCCAATGCTTCCCACCTGTTTTTATTCCACAGAGTACAATAGCCAGTGCCACAAAAGTGGACCAAGCAAAGGAACTATAAGTGAGTGTATCCTATCCTGCAGGATCCCCAACAACCCTGACATAAGCTTGTGCTAGAAGCCTTAGAACTCTACTTAAGAGAGGTGCATAAGGCCATTCCTAAGTGTGATGGATAAGGGCAGAGGCAAGGCCACAGCAGATGCAGTGTTTTGTAGCATGTCCTCATGCTCAGTCGAATGGAGCCAGAGATTCATGCAACACTAAGCTGTCTCACACTGGTAGCTTATTGTTGGGGTTTTCCCATGACACTTTTAACAACAGAGTCCCAAGACTTTATTGTTTCTCTAAGTAACAGAAACTTGTCTGTCTGGGGGCAACAAGATGATTATAGATTTTTTTCCATGAAGAAAGGGCATAATAGAAAAATGTTTCACACTTCATTTGTTCTGTATGTCAGCAGCCTACTTGGTGGAGATCACTGTTATCCCTCAAATGGGAAGGTATGTATGTAAATTCAGTATCCCGCTGTGGGTACATCTTCTGCAGCAAAAGTTCTTAAAATATTCCAGCTTCCACCACTAGTTTCCTGAAGCACACGTTATAGGTGTGATTCTCTATTTCATGTTATTTCCTCTCAATTAAGAGTTAGGGAATGTTGTGACTTAGCTGTAGCCATAAGGCTACATGTTGAGTTTGGGTTATGTTCAGCAGACAGATCTGACCTTTCCAAACACCTTTGAAGGTGTTTGCATTATTGTGTTGGGCTGGTTAACTCTGTTGTATTAACAGGTATTGTTGTATTAACTGTCTGACAGAAGTTCTATATTACCTTATCAAAAGATCCAGAGCTAAAACAGATCAGTTTGGCAGAGTACAGCATTTAGAGAGGAAAGCCTTCTGTGTAAAATCTTGGAAAGTTTAATAGTGCACACTTGAAAATTCTAATAGAAAATTTTAAGTTTTAGTAGTGGAGAATTCAATGAGGTTTCTTCCTTGTTTTTTAAGGATTAAGGTGCAGTAACTGCATAATCTATCTTGCTGTAGCCCCCCCCCCTTAGAGACTAGACATACTAGATGCACCAACGCAGTCCTTTGTTACACCTGTTTAGCTGTTCTGTATACTATACGAAGGACTTTTTGGTCCCTGGTAGGCACAGAGCTTGCATAGCTGGAGCACCCTGGTGCCAAAATAGATCATAAATTTAACTTAACCCATAATAAAAAGGGATCTCTGTGACCCCCAGGAGAAACTGAGTGAGTATTACCCAGTAAGAGTGAGCTGTGAAACTTAACATTTGCAACTTGGGCATATGTCTTCCATGTAAGTTATGAACCTGTTCAAAAAACCTTCCATACGACATGAGCCCATTTTTCTTTTGTCACTGGAAGGAAAATAAAAGAGGATGAAGTCAGTCTTTAAGTGTGTCCTAACACCTCTTAAATTAATGGAGTTGGGTGGAAAGCATTAAAGATGTCTGCAAGTTTCATTCAACACTGTTGATGTCTATTGTCTGCCTGTTCTATCATCCAACACTCTCTTCACAAAAAAGGCTCAAGTAATTTAACAAATACTGAAAAAAATCCCCTCAAATATTTTAAGTAACATACAATTAAGTAAACTACAGTTTTATAGCTAGGTTATTGTTGTCTATTGGTTAGTATACAAAGTTATCCTATTTCTCTAAAAAGACTAGAATAAAATTGAGATTTGCAGTAAAGTATCATTTGTTATCTACATACTTCACAATTTCTATGTCTGTTAAATGCTAGAAGATCTTTTCTAAAGAAAAGATATTGGTCTAAAGATTATGGTCTAAAGAAAAGATATTCCTTTTGAAAAAGCACGTAATAATCTGCAGCACTTTGTGTTCCGTATACCTTCCACATCAACTTTCGATTTCCCCAGTACTAAACTACCATATATCATGCTTACATTTAGTTCCTAGGAAATCATCTGAGGTTTTCTAGCCTAATCTTTATCCCATTAGATAGATTTCTTTCAGCAAAATTTCTTGAATTACCTGTTACAGATGCCTTTCTTTAAAAGAATAGTTGTATTAAAATGTGTTCTCTTCATGCCCACAAGCTCAGAACATTAGAACGTATCTGCAGAAAAATTAAATTACTACTTGAGAATTTGATTGCTTTTCTAGTGGAAGTATAGTAAATTTTATAAAGTTACAACAGCAATTCTTAAACACATTCTGTTCAGTTAAGAGGAAATCTACTGGAATCAAAAAACAAGCTGCAAAATCACTTTCAGTCTTCACTTATATGATTTCTGTTCTCTTTTTCCTTAATATTTTCTGGCAAACACAGCATTTTCAAAATACCCTAAGTGAAACCTTTACTCCAGAGCCTGCAAGTTGCATATAAACAGAAATTTTCTTCTAGCTGGGAGAGAGGATATGTGTACCTATTGCAGAGAATGTATACCTTGCTTTAGGATTTCCAGTTAATTTTGTAATGTTAAAATACCTCATTTCTTTTTCAATCTTCCAAGTATATAATTAAAAGACCAAATTATGAATTTCATGATGTATAGCCTCCTATACTTGAGAAAACTCTGGTTTGTTAGCCCACTGTGAGAGTTTTTGTATAACACTTCTTGTATTTTCAAACATCTCCTTATATCAAATACACATATAGTATTCAATGGCAACCTTTTTTTTTTTTTTACCATCCTTCATAGTATCTTATCAAATATTTGCAGAAAAAAATATGCCTCAGAGGATGAGATAAAAGATACATTTGTAGTAGTTTGCAGAGCACATTAGCTTTGGTGCAGCAATGTGCTTAGAGAATTCACACAGCTTTTTTTGAGCTTTCAGGCTGAGCAGCATTAGTTTACTTCTGCCTTCAGAATACTGTTTCATGTTAATATAAACTGAATTGTTATGCACCCAAGCTGGCTGCAGGAGTAGCCTTACATCTCTGAAAATTAGATACTGTTTTGAGGTATTCTGTTTCTACTTTACACTGATTCAATTCACAAGCCTATAATTTTCAGAATTTTTGCAATTAAAATATTTCAGTATAAAATGTTTTGTGGAAACACTACTATTTAAGCATAGAGCTTCTCACTCTTCTGCTGATGGCTTACAAGCAAGTTAAATAATGGGAACTGCAAAAACAACCTAGGACATATTTGGTAACACTCTTTACCCCCATCACTCTCCATCTTCTTTTCTCCATGTTTTAATTCCACAGCAGTTGATGACAATTAAATCTATGGATGCAAAGAACTCACCTCACACTACTCTGCTGTAATTATAACTTTGCTGCTGACTTCCAGATCTGACAGGCTCCGTCTTGTCTGCCCCTTGATGCTGCAGCATTTATTTACAATCTCAATAACATCTTGTAGAAAATGAATTGTACTAGTGCCAAGGATCAGAGATTGATATATTGTGAAATGTTAGGAGGAGCAGATATTGAAAGGAAGAGAATAAAGTACTAAGATAATGGACAATTATGTTAAATTTTCCAAGAACTTTACTTTAAGGAGGTGACATTGCGCACACACCCAAAAAAAAAAAAAAAAAAAAAAAAAAAAGGAAAGAAAAGGGGAAAAGTTCAACAAACTTCAGATGTAAAGAGAGAAAATGAACAGCGCAGTGGACTTTTCATATGTCTAAATGCATTTTCAGAACCACACTTGCATCAGCTAGACTTAACTACAGAGCCTTTAAGTGAAGGCCAGTTTCTGCCTCCTCTGCCCTCCCTTTCTTCTGCTCTTCAGGAATGGCTGTTGTGTGGAGTGACACATAGCAGAGCCTGTAATAAGGGTTCCTTTCTCCATCTTGTACCTGTATCCTGTGACATCTCCATGAGAATATGTGTTTCTGGAAGGACCATGGACTACTTTCTCTTCACTAATGCACAGGTTTCCAACAATACCTGCTTGAAGAGATCCTTTCTACGTAGGAAGTTCTATTGGTGGCTGTTGTTCAGCCCAGAGGCTGAAATCCCTCTTTGTAGGTCTTTTTAGTGTGTAATACAGTTAACCAAATAACACAGATAAACCAAGGCAATGTGTTGTTTTCTACACCATTGTGATGTTTGTTTCATATGGAACTTGTGTTATGTGTGGATAACTGCTTATCTATAAAAATTACTTTCTCTACTAATAACTTCACAAAATCTGTAAGCAAAGCTTAGTGTGCCTATGTCATTCCCTGGGTGCAGTAGAAAGAGTTTTGCGCTGCCAGGGTATCAGGAATCAGGGTATAGGCTAAAAGGAGAAGTTTCCAGTTCTCAAAGTGAAAGAATAAATAAATAAACATAGTGAAATTTTCAAAATATATCATCTTCTGCCATTTATTTATTCTTGCAAAAGTTCTTTGATATATTCAGTGAACAGTTCAGAGAGCCTGAGGTTGAGCTCAGTTATGATAACGCAAATCAGGGTATATCCACTATTAGCATTGGTGGACTTAAAGTAGTTTGTTTCCTACAGTGATCATAATTCTGTTAGTCAGATTCTCTCCTTATTTATTGTACTTAAAATATTATTTTTCTGTTAGACTTAGAACCTGTTTGGTAGTTGTGTCACTGGTGGGAGCACAGTGATTTTTTTGTTCAATTGTAGGAAGCTAAAAAGTAATTTCCTGTTCCCTGTACTTGACAGGAAGTTTAGTGTGATCCCATGCAAGCACAGTAATCAGTGACCTGTGAGAGACTTCACCATTGGTTGGAAGAATAATTCTGGGGAAAGAGAAGTACAGCTCAAATAAGGAGGAAAGAGGTATTTCTCAAAGCCAACTCACAAGACAGATACAGTGGCCAGCTATTACAGGACCAGTCTGTGCGCAGAATCCTGCTTGGTGCTTTCAGCCACTGCTGCTTGCTATGAATACACACAGACAAAGAGGAAATAGAAAAGAATCAAGGAAACTGAAAGTGCTAACGTATGCAGAAAGAGTGCAATGTTCCCAAACAAGACACAGCACCAGTGATCTCCTAAGCAGGCTCACTCACTGGACTGTGGCCAAAATAATCCTCTCTTAGCTTTTTGGTTTTTTGTTTGTTGTTTTTGTGTGTGTGTGTGTGTGTGTGTGTGTGTGTGTGTGGTTTTTTTTCCCTCATAAAGTGACTGCAGTTTTGAAGACAAAGACCATGAAAAGCAAATACTGTTCAGATTTTGGAAATTGATTAATGATTAAACATATTTAGATTGGTCCTTTGCAAAGTAGTAAAGATTTGCTGATGACACACTTGCATTCTTAAGGGAAATGGATGTTAATTGCTGTCTAGACATTTTATTACTACAGTGGGGCACTAACCATTGACCATCTCTCTTTCTTTTTCCCTTTTTTTTTTTTTTCTTTTTACACATTAAATTGTAGGTCAGACTAAATTGTTTGTTTGTTTCTGAAGAAGATAAAAATGTGGTTTCAGGGTGGTATGTAACTGGAAACTTTGAGATGTCAATCATCTCTCTTCTAAAAGCAGTGCAGTGGGAAAGTATCAGAGTAAGAAACACTGTCATTTTTCAAAATATATTTTTCTAATTCAAAATGCAAATATGTTCACTGCAGTTTTAACAGATCCTACTCCTTCATACACTGCAAATAGCAAGTTCTAACTCCTCCGGTTTCTCCCTCTTGGAATATAGTGGAGGAATTGTTTAACCAGTTGCACTGATGGGTGGGATGCTTTGACTTAGTATACATAAAATGCTACTCCACACCTTTTAAGTTTAGGTATCACATTTTGCTGAGATGAAAAGACTAATGATTATTTCTTCTGCTTGTCTAGCAAGCAAGTAGTTAAAGATTAATTCAGATGAAATGTAAAACCCATCATCAACAGCTCTCAACAGAAATGAATATACTTGAAGTCAGTTAGCCTGATTCTGATCTTAGCTTAGTTTTACATGAAAAATAAATTTAATGCTGTCAGCAAGATCCTCCTGATTTACATCAGGGTAAGCAAAACAATACCATTGTTTTTACAAGCTACACTTGTGCTGCTAAGTGATGTCACTTTACTCAAATGAGAATGCATCTGTGCTTCACAAGATAGGTAAGAGTAGTGACTCTTGCTAGAGAAAATGCAAGCAAGAGATGGGAAGAGAAGTATGTTGGTTCAAAAAACATACAACAATGATACTCACATTTTTGTGTTCAACACTGTTGGGCAATGAGAGTGACAGCAGATGACACATCACTCACCTATTCCAAATGCTAAATTACATGGTTCAGACTTGTCAAGCTTCCTGTTTAAAAGAGTCATTTCTACAATTTTCCTTTGCTGTTCTTCATAAGTCATGTGATGCCTCTGAGTTCTACAGTTCCTCTTCTGCACCATTTATATAGTAAATATGTAGTAATATCAGATTCCTTCATTTGGGAGAATATTTCCTCATCTACTTCACTAGTTGACCCAGGTACAGGAGACTACACAATCAGAAAGACCCTATGACATTTTGGTGCTGTTAAGAAAGCTTTACCAGAAGTCATCATCTCCAGCTAAATTCCCGCTTTCACTTCATGAAACTCAACACAGTACTCTCACCTTCAACAAAACTAAGGGATCTTTTGAGGTTCAAGACTTGTAATAACTTCCTTTAAAAAAAAAAAAAAAAAAATACTACATTTGAAATCATCTTTAGTTAATTGTTTTCTATTTTTTTCAGTAACAGAGCTCAAACTGCATAATTAAAATAGCTATTACCACTTTCCAAAATGCAAAATGAAGTGTAAACAATAAGAACCTTGAAGAAAAAAATAGTTTTGCTCTCAGGAAAAGACACTGAGAAGAAACTTTGACCAAAAAGTTTGAAGGCTCATGTTTCAAAACTAACACTTCTAGTGTTCATTTCTGACTTTGCAAGAAGTTTTTCCATACTGTGGCTACTTTGTACATGTCTGATTGGTTTAGAAAAAGTGCCTGAAAGGGGGCCACGAAGTAAATCTCTTGTCCACAAATTTGGCCAGCCTCCCTGTTTTCTCTGGAGCTTTCTCATCAATTGCTCATCTATCCTCATTAGTCTGTCACAGAACTTCCTGTGTGCCTGTTTTTGCAACCACAAGGCTTTTGCAAGATCAAATTTTCTTTGATGGGAAGTTATAACTCAGACTCTTTAGGCTATTCTCTTGATTCACATTGAGAGCCAGAACCACAATGCCCTACCTCAGCATTACTGCTGTGTAGCAGTAAAAGATTTTATAAAATTGCATATGGAAGTTACCATAGAAGTGTGAAAGACAATGGCATTGCTAGTGCTGGTGTGATGAAAAACATGTAAAAAGAGAGGAGTTAACAAAATTTAGAAACATGAAAATACATTTTTAAGCATGTTTAAAATCAAAATTATTTTCAGTGACAGAGGTCTCCAAATTCAGGGTGCATTGTGGTGATTTTTTCAGCACTACCAACAGTAAACATTGCAAGTAAATTATTGAAACTACTAATCTGAACACAGGCAAAACAGTTGTCCATAGTCTTAAGTCAGTAACCAATGCAAGCTGAACAGGCTGTCTCTCCTGCTTCTCTTTTGCTCAGGGTTGTCTGACTTAATTTTTTTTCAGTCAGACGAGCTGGCAGAGCACTCCACTGAAGTTTGACTGGCTCCTTTGGGCAGGGCTTGGTTAGCAAGGGCTAACCCATCTAAACATATCTAAAGGGCTGCCAGACCCTGCATGAACAGAAATAAGATGCTGGGGAAGGTACTGACTGTTTCAATAGGCACAGATGGATCTAGAAGTTGTCTGCTAGCAGTCTAAGACTATAAACAGAAGTCCATTTCGCAAACTGTTGTGCAGATAATTATGTCCTTTCCCACTGTTCAGCACACTTGTTGCACCTCCCAGACAGATATTACCACCAGCTCATTTTTGCTGTCAATTCTGTTCATTTCAGAGCTACAAAACCCCATTCATGTAAGAAAGAACTAGCAGTAACCGGGGGGGCTGAGCTGAACCCGTTGTTTTTTTCCTGAAGTATATTAGGAAGCACCCATATGAATGTGTGGTAACCTTCAGCTAGTGAGTAATGACAGCACCTAAGTCAATGTTATCTTCAACAAGGCAATTTGTATCTGTAAAAGCCTTGGTATAAAAGACAAACATTAGAGGTTTCCCCAGTTTTAGTTAAACAAATGTAATTTATATCCAATGTAAACTGCAAAGCCCTACAGACCAAGATGTCATTCTCCAGGTTTCTAAAGGTCTAATATGATGTGGAGGAGCAAATTCTTTATATAGTTAATAAGTGGTAAGTTTGAATATTTGCTGTGCTAATTAAACAACCATGTTAGGCCTCTCTGTTTCAAGACCCAAATAATCACATCAGCTGCTGGTGCTAACTAGTTACCTCTTCAAATGTTAAACAGGATGTCTATTTTATTAAAGAAGCCCTTTCAGGCAAGAGAGAAGCATGTTTTGACTAGAAAATGTCAATCATTTGGAGGGGGGCAGTTAGGAGAAGGATGGTGGTGATGGTGATGGATAATAATGTTCCCTGGATTATCTGAGAAATGAGGTTTTCTCCCTGACAGAGAAGGCAAAGAGGAAGTCACAATCTCAGACAGTTTGCACAGATGGTGACCACCCTCAGTCAACATTCTCATAAAAATGGCTGTGTACCTTTTTTCCCCTCAGTATATACAGAAAGAAATAAAAAGAGAAAAAAAAAAAAAAGTCAGTGGAAATGTGCTTATGAAGGCAAAATGTGAGTGAGTGTGTGAGGAGAGGAGAGGGAAGAAGAATGTCATTTGACTGCCACCATTTTTTTTTATGCCTTTTCAAAGTTTTCTTTCAGCTTTTCCTGTCACTTGCATCCTAAATGCTGAGCAGTTGAAATCCTGCAAATATTAAGTCACAATCAGCACAGGTCCAAAGGTGATTAGATGGGATGTGGTTGCAGGCCACTTACATGGTCTCTGGATCATGTAGCAAGCAAGGAATTAGTTTAGATATTGTATAAAGTAGAGCAGAGGAATCTGAAAACTCAATAGATTGTTTTGTCCTACCTTCAGAGCCTCCACTTCACACAACACAGGTTTATGGATGCAGAAAAAAAAACTTAATTTTGGGTAGGTAGTTATGACATTGCTTGTTTGTTTGCAACAGTTTTAAGTGAAAAAATAAATGATGAAAACTTAAAAAAATATATCTTTCATTCAAAAAATTATATGATGGTTGAGCACATTGCCAAGGAATCACTCACATCCCATTTGTCTGACAGAGTTTCTCCTTGCAATGTTTTATAGCGCAATCTGAGCTACAGTACAGCCCTCCATTCCAAGAGCCTTCCAGCACAGAGGAGAACAACCTGCCAGCCTCTGGCACTTTGCAAAAGAACTGAAATTGCAAGCAACATCTGACTGAAGATCAGTTAGAGATTTACTTCTTTGGAACAGAGAGATTTGCTCGTGGACTGCATCAGCATAGAAAAAAAGAAGTCAATTTGGGATGCCAAATGCAGGTAGTATTGAGGACAACAGATGAATGGACACAGTACATGATAATAAGAGCAATCCAAGAGGTGATCAAAGATTTAAAGGGAGTGGGGTAGAGGAATGGTGTTGCCTGATAAAGTGGCAAAAGCAGGCTCACTTTGTAAACAAACAAACAAACAAAAACAACAACAACTACTACTGTTAAAATAAACTCTTAGCAATATCCCATGCTTAGAAGCTGCAGTTAGACACATTCAGACTGAAATAAATTTCTTTTTTTCACACTAGTGGATGACAAATGACAAGTCCAGGTTACTTACAGTCATGGTGGGTTTTCTATCACATGAAAATAAATAAAAAATCATTGTATTTCAAATTACATGAATGAAATTCTGCATCTTGTTTTATACAAGTAATCCACTAGTAGTGTCTTTTCAACTTAATGTTCAGGAATACTCATAAATGACTAAAGAGTAAAAATCAATATATATGAGCACACATGGACGCTGCTATGATATTCCACATTAGTCGAAGGTAGTATAAAGTTTGAATCAAACAACATCAAACAGAGTGCCCTTTAAAGTAGGATATCTGACTGTAAGTTAGAACCACAATTGAGAGTCTTGACTGTGGGACAGTTTCATATAAGCCACATGAACTTATTCTTAAAGATAACAGATAAATCTCAGCAATATGTTTTAAAGCATATTTTATTTTTTTGATGCTGATATTTTGTATATTTCCAAACACTTTTTACACACTCTTGTGAGGTAAGCCTACAAAGATCTTACATTTCAGAAAATTAGCTTATTCTTTCAAGATAGTCTATTAAAGGAATAGTGAAATTAAGATTTCACTATAATTCTCATAGCATCAAAAAATAAAAAAGAATATATATATATATATATATATCAAACAGTAAAAAAGAGATACTAGGAATAAATTTTGAACTAATGCGTTAAACTTTTTAGCATTTCAGTATGCATCCTCTCAAGTCCCCTGATGTCAGCTGTAGATGCCAGTAAGTGCCACTTCCTGATGCAAATGGTGGAAGTGCCAACTAGAAGAAGAGCACTGCTGGATATTGTCCTCACTAACAGGGAGGGGCTGACTGAAGCAGTGAAGGTTGAGGGCATCTTTGGTTGCAGCGACCACAAGATGGTGGAGTTTAGGATCTCGTGTGACAGGAACAGGATACCTGGGAGGAGTGGCTGACATCCCTGGAGGATGTGCTGCAATCCAGTAGGACCTTGACAGGTTGGAGAATTGGGCAGGAAAAAAATTAATGAAATATAACCAGGGCAAGTGTAGAGTCCTGCATCTGAGCAAGAACAGCCCCAGACATCAGTATAAGTTAGGGACTGCCCTGCTGGAAAGTAGTGAAGGGGAGAGGGACCTGGGGGTCCTGAAGGACAGCTGGATGACCATGAGCCAGTACTGTGCCCTTGTGGTCAAGAAGGCCAATGGCATCCTGGGGGTATATCAGAAGGGCTGTGGTTAGTAGGTTGAAAGAGGTTCTCCTACCCCTCTACTCTGCCCTGGTGAGACCACATCTAGAATATTGCATCCCGTTCTGGGCCCCTCAGTTCAAGAAGGATGGAGAACTGCTTGACAGAGTACAGCGCAGAGCCAAAAGGATGATTAAGGGAGTGGAGCATCTCTCTTACAAGGAAAGGCTGAGGGAGCTGAGTCTTTTTAGCTTAAATAAGAGGAGACTGAGGGGTGACCTTATTAATGTTTATAAATATGTAAAGGGTGAGTGTCAGGAGAACAAAGGCAGGCTCTTCTTGGTGACACCCAATGGTAGGACAAGGGGCAATGGGTGTAAGCTGGAACATAGGTTCCACTTAAATATGAGACAAAACTTTTTTTATGGTGAGGGTGACAGAAGTTGTGGAGTCTCCTTCTCCAGAGGCTTTCAAAACTCGCCTGGATGCATTCCTGTGTGACATGATTTAGGTGTTTCTGCTCCGGCAGGGGGTTTGAACTAGACAATCTTTCAAGGTCCCTTCCAATCCCTAATATTTTGTGATTCTGTGATTCTGTGAAGTGGAATGTTCACATCCACCTGTTTTCTCTGCACATCAGCAATTTCTGCTTTTTGAAGAATGGAAGTGACCCACTTATCCAAAGTCCACAAATAAAACCTCAGTGATTTTTGAGTCAACTCAGGAGACAAATGAGAAATTCCAGCTGCACTTCTTTCCTAAACAAAGAGAATGGATGAGATTTTGTGGAGGGTACCCTGCTCTACCAAAGATGGTTCAGTTTAAAACAATAAAAAGTCATGGGGATCAGGACTTTAAAAATACAACTGTGTGGGTAACAAGCGTTTCTAATCCTGTAATTTAGTTTTGGTAACATATGCTTAAAACTGAAAGGAGACTTCACTCTTGAGAATTACCTTATCTTTTCCCTATTTGAGATTAGGATGAAGTTTACAGAGATCACATTACCCTACTGCAGTGTTCATGCACATTTCTCTGAAACTTCTGATGATGATCTCTTTTTCAGACCATTTGCTCTGCTGGGTGGACTTACACTAGATCCAGTGCAGCAGTTCCTGACTTGAATGTTGGAGAATGTTGTTAGAAGGACTGCCAGGAAAAGAGAAGCAGAGTGCAGAAGCTGATGTCAGAGTTGAGAAGTTGGTGATTAACACAATTATTGTCATGTCGTTTGGCTTAACATATATCCCTCAAAAAAGTATTCTTCCACATTTCATCAGCTTTTCTGAGACTTGTTTAGATAGCACCAGTGTTGTAAAGAAACTCTGATGGAAATGGCCCACTAACAGTAACTAAACTTAAAATCAGACTAACAGGAACTCCCTCTATATCAGACAGTTCTGCTGTATAAGGAGGAAAAATGTAGCACAGAGGTCAAGTAAATCTCTTCCTTCCATAATTTCTTTGATTGCAGACTTTCTATTATCATTATCAAATTGTACTTGTCACCCGACACCATCAACAACAGGTAGATCCTTTTAGATATCCTTGGCAGAACGAGGACTATCCACAGGGTTGTAGTAATTAGAGATTTGTTATTACATAAAAAAAAAAAAAAAAAAAAAAAAAAACAGAAATTAACAAACAGCATAGCTTATTATCTACAATTACTAGCACTTAGCATCAATTTCTAGCACTTAGCATAGGTTATATTTGCAAGAAATTTCTAGAATTTTCATTTTCACACAGGCTTTTCAGTCACATGGATGGACTCTCTGTGGATCAGGTCAAATTCTTATCAATCAGTATGCAATATAAACATAACCTAGACTCAGGCTTTACATAAAAGAACATGAGTCACTTGTTCAATCCTCAGAGGGAAAAGATGATGGTGGAGGCATCCCTGGCCACCAAGGGATCGTGTGTTTTACCATCCAGCAGCAGTTAAGGCCTAAATCCCACTTAGAACTTGCTGATGCTTGATTTATAAAAAGTGATCTCTATGCTGTTACATTTCCCTGTTGAACGTCACTATCTCCTGACAAACCAGCATATGACTATTGATAACGCTGACAGGTTTAACTACCCTGTCAATGGATGCTGCAACACCTTGGGGCCAGGTAGGGGTTAGAGAGAAGGGAGTAGGGGTATACACTAACAGTCCGCTTACATATTATAAATATTGTTGGTTATGTTAACCATATTGCCAGGGGTCAGGAGGAAGGGGTACCAGTCACAGAAACATAGAGTTAATCAAAGCTATTTCTATTTTTTATGAAAAAATCTAGATCTTACCAATACTCAATAGGCTACAGCACAAAACATATAGTGTGCTACTGTGAGTATTTTTGGAAGTGTTTTTACTAATTTTTGTATAACACAGACCAGATGCACTTGTATCAGTCCTTGTCACTTTCAACCCTTGTCACAAAAGTGAGTGCAGACCCTCTTTTGCTCTTACATTGATACTGAGCATTGGCATTGGTACTGAGCCAATTACTGAAAACCCCCAAGTGGCTACCACACAAACTGCTGGAAAGGGGAAGCTAGAGATTCAGTTTCAAGGCAAAAGTGTATCTTCTTTCTTAACAGACATAAGGCCAAACTCTTCCTCTTATGCTACCTGCTATGCTACTTAGTATTATGCTACTTATAATGCTACCTATCTATGCTACCTAGTACTCTTATGCAAGTACTATAAAATCAAATGCTGAACAAAGATATAGGTCCTTTAGTAGAACTGGCAAGATTTGCTAGCTGTGAGATTAGAAAGGAGTTTAAACAAGCTGACTGAAATAGAGGAAGAACACTGTAAGAGAGACTGATCTGCACAGTATAGGTATCTGAGCTTTTTCTAACTGGTTTCAATAGTTTCTGGGTATTGATTTACATAAAAGTATCTGTCTGTTTTTATTGTGTTGGACAACTCCTTCCTAACTTATGTCTGCATTAGACCCTCATTTCACTTCAAGATTAGTTAGTCTGCAGTTTAGAGTTTACTTTTTGAAAAAAAAAAAAAAAATCAAATAGCTCACAGTGCCTTATTTATTGCTGACAGAAATTTGGGCCAGGATCTACGGAAGAGAGCGTCCTTCTTTCTAACTTGCTAACAGTTAATGGTCTTCTTTAGAACATTTGTAAATAAGATTTGGCTTTTTAAGCCTTGTCATTGGAGGATGACAAGGTTTATTTGATTAAGGAATGTTCTCTTCTAGTGTTGGAACAGGTTTCCCAAGGAAGTAGTTGTCTCACCAACCCTCGAGGTATTCAAAAAACATGCAGATGTAGAGCTTATCGATATTGTTTAATGGTGGACTCTGCAGTGCTATGTTAAAGGTTGTACTAGATGATCTTAGAGGTCTTTTCCAACTTAAATGATTCTATGATTTCTCAGCAGTGATTTCTCAGCAGAATGATTTCTTGTTCTATGGTTCCTCAGCAGTGGAACCAGAGATGTATGGATCTAAATGTCTTTTATATTAATGAGATAAGGCACATCCTTAAAGGTTCATGTGGTCCAGACATCAGAGGGAGACAAAGGCACAACAACCAATCAGTTACACTCATTTCTGTTGCATGTGAATTTGGGCTTCTGATTACATTTCTTCACTTAGGATTCAGAATTAGTGCACACTGAGAGAAATTAATCTTTTTTTTTTTTTTTCCTATCTGTCTGAAAAGGTAAATATGGGAATTTGTCTACCCTGCCCTAGATTGTAACATGTAGATATCTACATCAAAGCTAGGACTCTACTCCCTCTTGCAGTCAATGGAGAGGAAAGGGTAAGAATTATCTCATTTATATAGAGAGATTTAAAAGAGGAATGGGCAAATGATTTCTTAAAACTATTTCTGATCACAAGAGTGCTCTAAAAAATTAACTAAAGTAGTATACACATGAAGGTCATCTCAGCTGTGTGAAGTGAAATCTCCTTAGCTTTTTGTAGTTGAGTGTGGAGATAGCAAACCACCTTGGATCACATAATCTTTCAGCTGTGAACCTTGGCTCTCACAGATCTGCTTAGTTCTTCCCTCCTAGTCCCAACAGCAGCTTATTTATTGTTTGTTAGGGTATTTTCATAATACACTGCAAACTGCAGAACAGACAAATATATTTCTGTTACACATTTCAACTGTTGAAGTTATTTTCTCCACAAAGTGCAAAGGGTTTATATTTGATGGGAATTCATGGTCTTGAATTTCAGGTAATGCTCAAGTATGCTAGTTTACCCTGCTACCAAAAAATACATTAGACATTAAAATTAGACAATTAAATTTAGACATTACAATTAGAATAACTAGGAACTGGCTTCATATACATGCATATGTATGTTTCTATTAGTGACATACTAGGTTTAGACTAGGCGAAAATATACAGACCACAAAAAATCTTTTGACTCATCAAGTATACCTGAAAAGTATATAGTGTGTCCATGACCCACCAGTTTAAGAAACAAAGGAAGAAAAATTAGAAGACTGAAATGGGAGTTGTACAGTAGATACAGGCTCAGAGTATGTGTACGTACACCCTGAACTTATAAAAATCAAAACTTGCCTAAACATCTCCTACTGCAGACAGAGGAGTGACAAAGGTCATTAACACGTTATTTACAAATTTTGTGACTATTCAGAGCCATATTCATGTTTATACTTGAACTTTTAGAAGAATTTCCAGGCTTGATTGGCTTTGTGGAAAATCTTAAAATACTATGTTGGCTTAGTCTGTTTTTATTTATCATTGCTAGTTGTTGTGTATTTGTGTACAATTTTTGTACAATTTTTGTGTATTTGTTGGTTGTAACTTTTATACAAGGCTAACAGTTGAACATTGAAAGTCAAAGATAGAGTTGCATGTATGCATATGTGTATGCATGCACTTAACTACATGCACTGGATAAAATCATCTACTGCTCAATCTCTCTCAGTCTCACTCACAGCAATATAAAATAGTGAGGGACTCCAATTCCCTTGACAGACATTCATGGGGAGTGAGGAATGCTTTAGTCCACTATGCTTAAATGCAAGCCACATCTTTCTGAATGTGGCAGTTTGGGTTTTGTTTCCTCTGGTGTAATTCCCAAGTTTGCTCATAGACTAACAGTTTCTCCATTTCCACTTAGAGGTTTTATAAATATATATATATTTATTAATGGGAATGTGAATAATTCAGAGGCATAACTAATGTTTAGTGCACAAATTTTTGTGTATCTGTTCATAAAAAGTACAGCTGGGCAAGCTAGAACATGCAGAGTGGTGGGATAACATGTCAGTTTGAAGGGGGAGGGAACTGATACTTGTCCAGACATCTACACTTCAGGCAACTGAGTGTGCTGAGCTGCCTGCTGTAGCCGGGGCACCTTTAGCTCACCTCACCTCAATGGCTGCTTCTGGGGAGTGAGATGCTATGTTGTATGGCTCAGCCGTTCTACTGTGTTAGCATCTGAGAGAATTCTGGGATTCTTTTCTTTAAAAGAATGTGGGTAATTACAGAAAATAATTTGCCCATACAGACACAACACTTATAAATAGATTTTTAAAGTGACAGTTTTCCATATGCACAGAAGCTACCACAGACAATCTGGGACCAACACTCAGATGTGACTTCTCAGTGCCAAAAGCTGTTTCATTTTCTGAAGCAGCCTTTCCCAGTTCCTGCCTAGCTCTGCTCTGATGTTCCTTTCACCCAACCACCCCAATGTTTTACATATCAAATGCATGGCATTTTAGGGTCTTTTCACTTCTTCCAACCACCCTCTTAAGTAACAAAATAGACCAACAAATGCTCTGGTAGTTTTTAGCAATGTGGAAAAGGAGACAGTTTTTACCTTACCCACAGCAAAGGCCTCCAGCTCTGTGATGTAGGAGACACCAAGTTTAGGAACAAGGTCATGCTCTTTCTCCCATTTTTCCCAAGTACCCTAACTTGTTAGACCTGTGTCATTAGCCACCACTAAAGCAGAGCTCTTTTTGCAGTCTACATAATCTCAAGATGGTCAGGCAAAAGAGTTTCCACATGAAGGTCTACCACCTACCCTTTTTATATAACTCCCATAAGCATGATCTTTTTCTGTCAAATTTAGCTTGGCTTGGCTTTACAATTCTTTGACCACATCTTTACTGTTTCTGATTTTGTCAGGAACACTGGAAATCACAAGCAATGCAATTTGTCCCATTTAGTGAAATCCTAACATCAGTTAATGGATGTTTCACAATTCCAATGCTGCAGACTTCTTGGAACGAACAGATTTTATATAAGTATACAGTCCCCCAAGTCCTTGAAATTTTGTCTGTCACTAAATAGTACTAGAGTAGACATATATTTTTCTACTTTAGTGCACTCTGAATAGCTCCTGGGTCAAATCTTTGTCACAAAACCAAAATTGCTTCTAGATCCTGAGTAAAAACAGCAACATTTAACCTTATTGCATATCAATAGTTCAGTGTTTGAAGAGTATTCTTAGCACTTGGTTTAGAAACATGTTAAATTCTGTAATTCCTATAATGTACAATTGGCCCATGAGCAATAAATTTCGGTTTAGTGAAGCAGTATTGATTCTTTTTTTGAGTTTTAAAATTTGTTTTTTAAATATTTGTTTTGTAAATACACAGAAAATTCACAAGACATCAAATATAAAAGAGTTATTTGTGCACAGCGTTTTAGAAGTTCTACAGATTCATCTTTTATTTTACTAACTGAGGTGAGCATCTGAGGTGACCCAGATTATCCAAGGTTGCCTGTTGCTAAAACAGAAATCTTCGTTTTCTATAGCAGTTGGCAGCATGAGTGAGCTAGTAATAAAAAAGATGACCTCTTGAACATGATTAACAAATTCCTACTGGCTTTTCATGTCACTAAGTCTTAACATGTGTTACAGTAAGAAAACGCTTGGACAAGAGTCAAGCCTTGCTACCAGTTTTAGGCATGTGGTTCCCATCAAGAATACTGTCTTAAACTGACATCGTATGTAGTGGGTACTACTGTCATAGTGAATCAGTTTGGCCTTATCTCCCCAGCTAGACAGAAGTGGAAAACACTAAAGTAGAGACACAGAGAGAGAGAGAAATGCCCTAAAGATCCTGAAACAGGAAATTGCTCTTGTGCCTTCAACACTAAATTAAGTCTCACATTACTGACAGCAAATTGTACAAAAGTAAAAAAAATAAAATAAAAATAAAATAAAAATATCAAAGGTGTATTGAGAATTGGACATCGGACACCAGTCCAGCAAACCTGATGCACATCCCAGAAATTAAGATTACTGACATGGTTTGTGTATCCTTCCCCAGTGTTCTCCTTTCCCAATCTTTTACACCATCCCTCAGCCACAGAACAATTTTTTAATTGTACAAATCCCACCACTGCCACAGCAAATATGAGTTATCTTTGCCCCTTCAGTCTAGGAAGATATGTAACAACTTTTCAAATATAAATATGATTTCTTTTTTTACTTGTTTTTCTTTGCACATCCTTACAAAACTTTTATGTGGTGTTTTATTATTTATCTTTTTAGGTCTCTGAGTAAAATTATATGTTAAAATGTTATCATATATAATAATTAGCCTGCTCCTTCACAGATTATTTAAAGATTAGAATACTGGAGCACATAAAGATTCCCTGTTTCAAACACACAATGGGGGTTAGTAACATTCAGGTGAAAAGCAGAAATGCAGATCCCAGTCTAAAACACCACTATAGTCAACAAGAATTTTCTGTTGACATTAATGTGTTTCATATCAACCCCTGAATGACCAGTCACACAGATAATCAGAGACAGAAGAGAAAAAGTACACTGCTATACAAATGACTTTTTCCAGTAAACCTGATTGGATGGCAACTTTCTTAAAACTCAGTACTAGATGGCTTATCATAGGCACTGGCCTTTATTACATATTTTCAATGACACTTTTTTAGAAGTGAAAAAAATGGTTCACTGTTCTGACATTCTGGCTTTATTTTCCTTTTCAAATCAAGCATAGCTATTAGAAATTTCTGAAAATTCTGGCCTGAAATTTCTTTTTTAAGTAGTTCAATATTTGAGAGCTGTGACCAGGACCAGGCTTTTTGTTGTCTTGATATGTTTGCTTAGCAAAAAGACTGGACCGAGCAATGAGTTTTAGTCCATCACTGAACATTCTCTCAAGTTTTGGTCCAAAGAGGTAGTCTGGGATCATTCTCAGTTTTTCTATTTTGGTATGATTTTTTTTTTTAACTTACCTATATATTCTTCCAATGGTACTTGTATGCAGTACACTCTCAGTTAGTACAGAAGGCATACATGAGTAGGGCAAAATTTTGTACCAGATAAAAAAGTCAAAGCTGTGTGTATGCATCTGTGTGCAGGAACATATGCATATGCACCTATATATGTATACATATATCTTGCTTGAGCAGGGGAGTTGGAACAGATGAACTCCAGAGGTCCCTTCAAACTGCAACCATTCTGTTATCTGTGATAAACTTAAATTCATAATAGATAGCAAATACCCAGGTGTTGTAAACACAGATGTAAAAGTTCCTAAAACATCAAAAAAATAATAATAATAATAATTTCACTATTCAAGGTGAAATAAAAGCTATTATTTTCAATACTAAATATATATATATATGTTTAATTTAAGTGTAGGGCCTAGTTTTGATTTGCAATATCCAAATTCCATTCTCTATTTTTTTCCTTTCTCTTTTCCTTTCTCTTTTCTTGTGCAGCTACCAAAAATGACTAGCTTCTGAGTTTTTCAATTATTGGGAAATGGGAATAGTGCTATAAAGGCATTCTTACTTATTAAAGCTTCTCTTGTGTTTCTTTACCTGATGTCTTGCTTTGTGTAATGCCTGCCTAGCAATACTAGCAAATTGTTTCTGAAGAGCTACACAGAAGAAAAGGCTTTGATCCAATAGAAACACATCAGCGTAATAGCAGCAGATATCTTTTATTTTCCAGTCTTCAATGTCCCCCTTCAATTCACAAAACACACAGTCAGTGATTAAAAATTCCTGTCATTTTTGTTTTAGAAGCCTGGAACCTACAACTTTAAAGTGTGGCAAAGTAAATCTTCTGCCAGAGTGATCAAGGAATTATGCTATTGTCCTGTCTTTATATTTTCCACAATGCATAAAGCATCACTGTCCTTAATTGTTCTTTCATCTCACCCATTGACTTGAAATCAGCATTGCTCTCCAGGAGTAGTATTATCTTGAGAACTGGTAAAGAAAAGCAAAGAGGCTTAGCATACCTCAGCACTGCAGATTAAGTGCCTCTTCAAAGATGTCACCCCAGATGTGGCAGGCTACATTCCTACTTTCCCCTGGCAACAGCTGTGGAACCACATCAGTGCTATTGCCTTATGTTCCTGAACATTATGAGAAGGAATAAATGCTGCCTTTTTAATGACTTGGGTTTGTGTTGGAGGCATAATTTTCTGTTTACATTACAAAAGGGCAAGCCTTGTTCTGTTTTCATTGCTGACAGATAAAGATGAGTTGATGTCCCATAAGCAATACTTCCTTTTTGGGCTATTTCATAGTGCACTTTCTATTCATTTGGTTCATCTTTCCTCTTAGAGACTGCAGTCACTCTTTCACTAAGCTGTGATTACAAGCAACTGCCTGCAATTTTTTTAATGCCTTTGGTTGATTTCAGAATTGCTTTATTTGACTTCTAATTGAAAGTAGTCAGTGTTGTGAGTTACTGTGAAGTGGCCTGAATACAGCCATGTTAAAGGTGCAGCAGATGCAGAAAAGGGAGGTTTTCAAGAACAAGAGTGAGCTCAGTTTGGGCTACAATTGTCTATAAAAAGGCAGACAGTAAAATCTGCACAGCTTCTTTATGCAAGTGTGGCAGTATTTGCTTTTTTGTATGTGTCTCAGAAAAGCCAGGCTGGTCTCAAACTGTGAACAAGAAGTGAAAGTTTCTCAAGCCCATCCGAGACATCTGAGTCATTTCTCTTCCACTTTGAAGAAGTTATGACACAGAAAAATAAATGATGCCAGTGAAAAACAAATAAATATGCCAATGCTTACTCTACCATACTGCTTTAGATTAGCTATAATTCACCCATATTCTAGAACTGGTAGTATGTTTGATTCTGGGAATATCCAACTTTCAAAGCTTTTCTTGGAAAGGGAAGACTTCATGCAGTGCAATTTCTTTTATGTCTGTGTGAGCCGTTCATTTTGGAATGTTTAATATGCAAGATTCGAATTGTACTACAAGTCACATTTTTCCCTAACCTATCCCCTTCCCAAATCATGTGTTGAGTTACTAAGTCTCAATTTACTTACCTAGCTCCATATAGTCCCACATACTCTGCCTGGGTTTCCTGAACTTCTATAAACCAGCAGGTTCCACCTTTTGTTTAGATCAGTCCTGAGACTTTCCTTTTTCTGCTAGGCTGTTTTGTCTAACCCACATCAACATTAGATTGCCTCTTTGATCTGTCTGAGGGGTTCTGTATTGCTAATATCCAGATGCATTTTTGTCCAGCCTGTCTCAGGCAATAGGCTGCATTTTTTAATAGCAAACAACACAACATGTTACTTTTCCATCATTTAACAACTTGTTAGTGTGTTCATAGCTGGTAAAAATGTACCCAGAGCATAAACTGTTTGGTAACCTTCATATAGCTACCTGATTGACTTGGAACACGGCTTACAAATTTATCACATTTAACAATCACTTGTGAATCCATGACAGTCATTATGAGAAAGAAAAATGAATTACAAAAACATCTTGTGCAATCCTCTTGGAAATTAATGTTTCCAAGCCTACAAAATACAAGGGAATACCCTCCCTGTAGACAGCACACAGCGTATTTAAGAATAACCTCAGTGAAGATAGTGTAAGGAGATCTATTTCATGTATCCACTAATAATTTGCAATTTTAAATGCACAATCTGTTCATAATCTTCAGAATATCCTTTTTATAAGTGGCAGTTGGGTGTTTCTGAATGGCTCCAGTTTATCACTGTATGGCTAATAATTGATTATTATATATGATTTTACAGGCTTATTTTAAGGTTTACCTTGATGACAGAAGTACAAAAAAACAAACAAACAAACAAACAAACAAACAAACAAAAAAAAAAAACACTTGTTATTACAATGTCTCAGTTACCCATAATTTATTTGTACTGTAGGTAATGAATTAAATGCTTTTTTTGTTGTTGTTTTTGCGTGTCCTCTGTATTTAGGTCATTCCTATGAATATCCTGGATATGAAATGACATAAATTCTACCTACTTATTTAAGATGCAAGATAAACTAAAATAAATTTAATATTAAAATAATAGTTTAGGACAGACAGCCTGAGCTTATTCTTCACAGAGCATTTTCTGCTTGCTCCGCTGAAGGGAAGTCACTCTTAAAGCAGTAGCTCTTCTGTGTTTCTCACACCATCCACAGACATCCAAGCTCCTTGTTGCACATCAAAATACAGATACTCAGGCTAATTAATCTCCTTTCCCTATGGGCTTTCATGAATGAAGGAAAAGTCAGATGTGAGAAAGAAGGCAACAGGAAGGGTGAGAGAGTAAAGGCAGTGTGAAGAAAATGCACAAAAAGGGCAGAACCTTATCATGCTGCTACATGAAATATAGAAAAAGAGATATGAGTGAAATACAAAATTTTCTTCCTAGATACATTTTTCTATTGACTGCTGCAGGAAGCATTACCATGAGTATGTTGTGACTAGGTGGCCTATGTCATCCACAGCAGAAATACACGATTGACATCTAAAGTCTCAATAGCTTTTTATTTTTAAAAAACAACAATCTTATAATGAGTTATAAATCAGCTATTGAAAAACTCTTCATTTCTCTTAATTTAAACCTTCTATAAATCTTGTCTACTTATACAATAAGAGCAAAATTCTCCTTTTCCATCATCTTGTATCTGCTACCACTATAGTTTCTGAAGAACATAACAGGAATTTGCCAGGAAAGAAACAACCTTATCCATAACAATAAAAATCTCCATAGTCATGTGTCAATTTAATGTCAGCAAAAAAAAAAAATCTGTACCCCTGTTGCCTCCAGCACAAACACAGAGGAAAGACACACAGCAAAGTAGTAAGTGATACAAGAAAATAATCTGAAATGAAACTGATCTGCTAGGCAAATTCATATGGAATACTCATCTCATGTAGATACACATACACAAGATTAAAAAAAAAAAAAAAAAAAAAAAAACAGTCTTTTTGGACATGGATTTACATGTATTTCAGTTGCAGATACAAAGTGTAGTAGTGTTTGTGAATGGCTGTCATATTTCTATAAGCAAATTAGTAATTGTTCTTACAACTGTACCAGTAAATAAGCCAAAAATCTAGCACACATAATAATCAAATCAGTCAATGAATGTAAAATGCCATCTGTGACACCTGAAGGAGCTACAGGCTGATACATATGAACTCTTTTAAGAAATGATGTGATGGAAAGTTGAAGTGTTTCCATTACTTACATGTACGTTTTCTGATCATTTCAGTAAGACACTTTCTCAAGTCTCAGATCCTACATACTACACAGTATGTAGTACCTACACACAAAAGGACTAACAATGGACAGGGTGAGAGGCTGGACTATGAAATCTCTTTGTTTTATGAATTCAGTCTAGACCTTTCATATTATTTTATTTTGCCTTCTTCTAAATAGACTGAACTGCAAATGTTTAAGGTACATTCAATGCATGTATATAATTCTACATATCATATACATTATGTTATGGCTGAATGTTGTGCTTTGCACACACAAAAAAAATATATTTATTTTTTTTTAATCCTTCATTCAGATATAGACACAAAGCCAACAATGTCTATACCTTTCTGTGACAGGGATCCACAACTCAGATTAATCAGTGTTAACAGATCTTAATGACATTCACTTACAGGCACCAGGGAATAAGTGTAGAACTTGGCTGTAGTTTTTAACTTGAAAGAGGGGTCTAGATCTCAGCCTAGCAGAAAGTGAATATCTGCACAGGACAAAAAAAATCTGCTGAAGATGTTACCAAAATACACTGTGGGAAAAAAAAAAAAAAAAAAAAAAAAAAAAAAAAAAAAAAAAAAAAAAATCTTAAAAACTTTTCATAAAAAGAGAAAAATTTAAAAGCACTTTTCCTCATCACTGAGATATTTTCCCGAACTTGCATGAAAAAAAGGCTAAGCCCAGTCATAGATAGAGCAGATGTCACAAAAGAAACAGCCCCCATTAGAAAAAATGTTATGAATAGACATAAAAGCACTGCTAGAGAAAACAAATAAGCCAGTAAAGAAAGCTTTAATTCTGCAAAATAAGGGACATAAACCATGCAAAAGATCAATGCACATATGAAATTAAGAAGAAAAGCCTTCAGTACCATGAACTTATCCAGAAGTTCTCTAGAGGTGGAAATAAAATAAGCTACCCCTTTCTGCTTTTTATTCAGCATGTGTTTGGCATTTTAACGGACAATGTACAGCATTTCCTTCCCCCCACCCCACCCCCTTACCCCACATCATCTTCTTAAAGGTCACATTTTTTAAATAAGTAAACATAAATGCTCAGTCATGGGGAAAGCTGTGTGCTAACATTAGTGCTCTAAAGAATTCCTAAAAAAAAAAAAATGTGATACAGTTCTGGCCAGAAACAAGACAATTGAAAAATAGGGACATTGGAAGTTTTTATCTATGTAAAGCTATTACATGCTTTCTTACCTGACACTGACATGGACCACAGTAGTAGCTAATAATTTTCCATAGCAATTCCTATCTCAGAGATAAAAGACAAAGAAGCCACATGTTTTCTTCAGAATGGCTAATCAGGGTCAATCAGCAAGCATACATTTGGCTGCTTTTGTTACTATACTTGAGACAATTCAAACTATGTCTATGATCTGGAACAGAACAGGAAAAAATAGGACAGAAGAATAGGGTAGGGGGTGGAAATGTGGACAGCCAAGAATCTGGACAGAGAGAAAAGGGAAACCAAGAGAAAGACAAACAGTACAAGATAATGTGAACAAGAGAATTCAAGAGACGGGTGTTGTTCTCAGAATCAAAACAATTTGAAATTGCATACCCAGGTTGAAGTGAATTTTTTTGCTCTATTTTAAGTACTTTTTTCTGTTTATCACTCTATTTCATACCTAATATCAGAGGTTTACTGTAGTAAGGAGTCTCCTTCAATTGAACTAGGATGAGATCAATTCCCAAATACATACAGTTGGAAGAAAGAAAAATATGAGGGCATGAAAGAGAGCCCTAGAACTATATGGAAGCACACAGAGTGGGAATAAGATAGAGAAAATTAAGACGATACCATAGCAGAAAAAAATCAGAAAAATAATAATACTAGGGATTTGTATGTATGTTCAGGACTTTCTGGGCAGAAATATTGTAAGGGAGCAAGAGAGTTATTGTGCAGTGAGTCTGAGAGATCTGGGCCATCTCAGATATGCAACGCTCTTGCAGACTAAATTTTAAGTGCACAGGTCAGAGAACTCCAGAATACTCTAATATCATGGCACAAATCATCTGTGCATGCACAGTGCCCAAACATTTATTTTGCAGATGTCCAGATGTTCCCAAATAGTAGGACAAGCCACCAAATTCTTTTTTTCTTGCCACTTGATTTTCTTGTGAAAAAAAAAATAGAAACTCATATGTCTGGTAGCCTATTTAGCTATACAGAAACTATAAGAATGAGCACAACCAAAATAGAGGCATAAAGAATGAGTGAAGAGAGATCACTCACTGGAAATCAGGATCTCTTTACAGTTAGTGATAACAATTATTCTGATCAGAAGAGGTGATGGTGGAGTAGAAGGAGCAACAGTAATGGTTGCATTATCTAAATACCTACAGGTAAGCCACTAACATACATCTAAAAGATCAGAGAGGAGAGCAAAAAGAGGAATTAAAAATAAGAATGCTGGAGTACCACAGTATTTCCCAATTACATCCAATTCTACCTGGCTTATAAGGTCTATTCCTTGTCAAATTCAACTTTATTGATTTTTTGCAAATAAATCACTGCCAAAGCCCAATTTAAAAAAAAAAAAAAAAAAAAAAAAAAAAAAAAAAGCTGAGCTGAATGGATGAATTCTCACAAGGTGTATAATCAGTGTAGATGGCTCTGCAGCAGGCCTTCTTACCCTGTTCTCTACTTTAAAGGCCTGAGGGGTGAGAACAGAGTATGGTCAGAGTATGTTGTCTGCCTGCAATCTGGAAATAGTTTGTCTTAAAGAGTTCTAGTTTCCAATTGTGTATCATCAGGGAAGAAAAAAAAAAGAGAAGAAGAAGGTTCCTAGAACCACCTGTACCTTTGACTCACCAGGTATTCCACTTCTTGTCTGGCACAGTTGAGGGTTTAGCCTGGTGAGAAATTAGTGCTTGAAGTACTCCTTTAAAGACGTGGTCTGAAAGCACTTTATGAGCCATGTATATTAGTGTTCATATTCGTGTAGGTCTGTTAAGTTTTAATAAATCAGCCTTGTTTCAGAAGACTTTAATTTTGATCTCATTAAGTATGTGTGAGTTTTGTGTGTGTGCAGGCGCATATATTTATCCTTGTCAGTGTTCAGAAAATTACATGCCCCTAGTTAACGTATCGTACAGTACTACAAATTCTCATGAATATCACTTACCACAAAGGATAAGTTTGTCCAATGGAACAGAATGGAAACTTTTCTCATTTTCAAACAAACTGCCTCTGCTAAACACACAGATATTTACCATCTGTGCTATTTCATATTATTCTTGAAAAGTATAATATGTATATTTATATACTTTAAAGTATACCATAAATTATAATACCTAATAATACTTAATAATACTGTAAATTATAATACTTACCACTTCTCCTATATTTCTGGAATGAGTCCTTGACAAAACCACTGTCCAGTATCTCAGGCACTCAAATAACTGCAAAACATATTTAGAGCTGATACACATTAACATAAACCTTTCTTGTTGCCCTCATTAAAAAGTTACGTTCTTGAAATGGTTTTGTTCAAAGAGATGATAGCAATGTGGAATTTTAGGTAATCCTGTATCACAGCAAAAATACAAAGGCAAATAAAGTAAACCATATGTTAAGTAAGATTTCAAGTGTTTATCCTGATCAAATTTAAATTGCCACTCAGTTGCAACTTATCCCACTGTAACTTAAGTAACTTATTTCACTGCATATGAAATAAGACATGGAGAGAGAAAAGTCTCCAGCAAATCTTCTGTCCTTTCTTTCTTCAGTACTACTTGTAACCTTTAGTCCTTTCATTCCTACTTTGGGCTACAAGGGTATAAAACCTGTAATTAACAACTTCTTTATTGCCTCCGCAATAGTAATTGCTGTGTATAGCCTTGAGGTACTAAGAATAAAAAATCATTTTCTTCCCTCTACCACTTGTATTTAACTAGCACTCTGCAGTTATTATTACAATCTTGCCAAAACTTCACCTTTCACAAGAACATTGTGATAAAAGTGTAATCCCCACACAGTGATCTCTGCATGCAGCAATCAATACTTATGCTGTAATATTTCCCCTTCTTGCTGTTTCACTGCAGCCAAAAAAAAAAAAAAAAAAAAAACACAAAAAAAAAAAAAAAACGGCTGGGAAGAGATTAGATTATCAATTATCATGAAACTGTCTGCAACTTCAAAGGGCTGCAGAGCAAGGGAAACCATTGTTTATCAGGACTGTAAGCGTCCTGCAATTATCTCTCACGTCACCCAGATGTAGACCAGTAGTTGGGGGAATGGCTTGAGTCTTTGGTGAGAGACAAGGCTAACGGAGAAATATAAAAGCAGCATTTTCTTTGGAACATGAATCATTGGTTTCAGGTCAGATATTGACTATAAGTAGGATCTTGAATGTGTTAACTACAAGCAGCTTACTCCAATATATTCTTGTATCTATGCAATGTGAGCATTTTATCAATAAACAGACATGGGACACTTTCTTTTTCCCTGAAACTCCAATTTTTACATAGGTCAACAGATTGTTAATAGTGTGTCAAAGAATGATGCATTGATAGTCAGTAAAACTGTGAGATGTTTGTCCTTAGTGATTCCCATAAGGGTTTGCACAGGAAAACAGCTTTGTAAGTTGAGTAAAACACTGAAGTTTCGAAGCCAAACTCCAACTAGTGACATCACTTCCTGATGCAATGTGGTATTTTTTTTGGTCTTGTTTTGCAGTGGAATCCATGAGACTCCAGTTTGACCTTTGATATCTTAAGGCCAGGAACAACGGAAAATTAATGTAATGTTTATTAATACATAGAAAAAGCCTCTGGCTATACAGAGTACCAAATAAAAACAATTAAAGTAGCATGTAGTCACAAGTCTGGTTAATGTGTAACTTTCTGTGTCAGGATATGATATACTGAATGAAAATAAGTTCATAAAGGACTATTACTTAGCTATGTTCCACCCCACTACACCTTTATTCCACTCAATATATAAGCCAAATATTTACCCTTGAACATGACCACACAAGGACAAGAAAAATTAAATGAACAAAGCTGGACAATTGTATTTGACATAAATAGAACTGGTCCTTAATATTTGTAACAAAGATAAAGTATAATAATAATTTGTTTACTTTACACAATAGGCAAGGATCTCAATGCAGTCCACAGTAACGGAGATAACATTATGAAATGTATGTATAGCAAACCTTACTCTACCATGGATAGATGGTAACAGTCCAGACCTCCAAAAGCGTTTAACAGTTGAGGAATAACACAAGAAGATAAAACTGGGCTGACATAGTAGAACAGAATGAATAGTGTTAGAAGCATAATTTTTTTTCCTAATTTTTCTTTCTTCCCAGTTGTTTTTCTATGATATAGCATTCAGTTTATTGTTATTGGCTTCTCCATGGGATTGCTTATCACCCAAGAGACTGAATAATGTCTAAATTGACACCAAATATCAACCTAAAGTTTCCTTATGCCTTTAGCCAAGCAAATTGTAGTGGTGGAAAGACCTCAACTTTGAGGGAGACAGGAAAATTAAAAAATTATAAACAGTGAGATGAGTGGGATATCTGGACCCTTTTGATATTTTTATTTCCTGTTAAGGTAACAAATAGGCCATGTGTCAAAGCTAATATCATTTTATATTTAAAAAGGTCTCAGGAGTATATCTGACCTTGCACAATGAACTAGAAAGAAAGCATAAAATCATTCCATGTGTATGTCTTATTTATAATTCCAGGTGGCTCTTAACTGGGCAATGTAGGAGTCTTTCAGATTCCTGATGGCCCTCCAAGGACCTGCCTGGGCATAGAATACAGTATTTCAAATAAATAGTTCAAACAGACACTATGCACCACTGCTTTCTGGGGTACCTGGTATCTATCCCGTTAGTGGTCTCTGATGACCTTTTGGAATACTAAAAGGTCAAAGGGTTAAAAAATGGGATTAAAGTAGGGATTTTTTTTTATTATTTTTTTTTTTTTTGTGGACAGTTTTGTAGCTCATCTTTCCACAACTGTCAATTTGCCACCTGCTTGTTTTTAAACTACTTCTCTCCAAATAAAGTGGTTGTATCTGAAACTTAATCCAACTTGTTCCTCATACAAGTATAAGGCAAAATCTCAACCTGATATATGTTCAGTCTACTCTCCCAAGTTCATGTACATTTGGCCTTCTCTCATTAAAATACCGGCAAGAGAGGATCCCTCACATTTGACCACCACATGGCTAAGACCTTGAAAGATTACAGGATAATGTTTGGTGTGAGGTATTTGAAATGGGTTTGGACTTTCTAGTTTGCTTGTTTTTCTTTAGAACTTATGGCTCCAGCTGAGGACATGTTGAGTGTTTCTATGAGGGGAAAAATAAATAAATAAATAAATAAATCTTCCTTTCTTCCTTTCCTGTTTGAAATGGTATTTTGTCCTCATCTGATTGTGATACAACCTGGGACTGATATCTTTCTCTGGTAGCTGAAAAAGAAAATAATTTCAAATATATGTTGCATTTAAAGCCAAAATGCAACAAAATGTAATCCCTTAGTCAAAGCTAGCTTCTACTTAGGTAGCTATACTTATGCTTTTTTTATACTATTAAAATTTCAGACACTAATGTCCAAAATACATGTTTTGTACAGATTTACATGATATTGCACAATCTTCAGTGATGTCATGGTACCAGATGATACAATTTCCCAGGGCAGAAAAAAAGTGTAGCTAATCAGTTAAACCTATTTAGGAATTAACTTGAGCATATTATTGTCGGCTTAAACTCTGAAGATTGCCATTGTTTTTTTGCCAATGTTAACACCAGACATACAATTATTTCATGTGTATTTCAGATGAGAAAGATGAAAGTTATCTTTGTAAAATCATGTAATCATGTGGTACATCATGTCTGTTGTAGAAATGCAGCTTGACCTTATTTGAGTCAGGCCTCCTATTTCTCCATTTTGTTGAATGACGGTCCTTCCTAGAAAAAACACACATGCATACTTGTAATAAAATAAATTATTTCCTGCATCCCCCATTTCAGACATTCAAGAAAATGTGTGCTGTTTGCTGTCATATGTAACTGACCATTTTCCATGTGTTTTCTCCCTGCTTTTTATCTCATAACATGGTTAAAGAGGATGGAAAGGACAACATACAATCTCCAGTCAAGGTCTTCTTGCTTTTTGGTATGGGCAGGGCCTCCAAAGCCATCTAATCTTCCTTTAAATGAACGACAGAAGTGTACTTCTGAAGCAAACCTCCCCATTAATTTCAGGTACCTCTCTCTAGGGTGCAGCAATCTCAGAAACATAAACTAGACTCCTTTTGGAAGAAGCTGTACAAGGAACACTTCAACTGCTAGATAGTTTTCAGTTCACAGAGCAGATCAGAGCTATTCTAAAGGAAACCTCACCAAAATGCACATGGTGTGGGTGCTGGGTACTCAGCACCAACTGTATCACTCAGTTGAGCCACTCTACAGTGCTTTATCACTTGCTAGCAGAGATGTAGTTATACTCTTTCTTCTAGCTTTCTAGTACACAGAGGGCAGAAGCAGGAGGAACTACATTATGGGACTAGGTTGGTCCATGGTGCACAGTTTGCACTGCACATGCTTGTCTGAGTACAGGAACAATTAAATACAACATTTGACATAAAAAAAAACATCCCTGTGGAACAAGGACACCTTGATAGCTGAAGTGTTATTTATGTAACTGGAGGGTTATATAAATCAGCACTATAAGACTTTGAGGGTAAAGGCGATTTGTTTGTCAGGCTTCTGTATAGTGTCTAGCTCAGAGGGGCCCTTACCAATGACCTAGCTTCTAGGCATAACCAAAATACAATAAAAAGAATTTGCCTGGCAGCTAGACAAACAGAAGAAAAAGATAGCTCCTTCCCTGAAGAGCTTACCTTTCCTGGTAATAAGGGAATAGCTCTTTCATATACATACATACAGTTTAGATTTGTTTAGATATCAGGAAACAGAGTAACTAAGTCCACACATTCCCCCTCATTTAAGAGACTGCATGAGCTCTGGTCCTGGCAATGAAATGATCATTTAGCTAGAAATTTGTGGAATTCAAAAAGCCAAGCCAGAAACAAGCTATTTTTTTCAGCATTTTTGACCATCACTACAGCATAAGATTTAAAATATAAATAAATCAGGACCAGCTGGTAGAAGCAGCCATCAATTCGTTAAAGATAATGTATCTACACAAATTCACACCAATGAAGAACATGTTTGAGGAATATTTTATTTTACTTTTTAAGTTCCTGCCTTGGTACCTACCTGCCTTCTCCATCCAGCCTGCAGACATCTTAACCTGTAAATACAGGTTTCACATATAGAGCACCGGCATGAATGAGTTCTTTGCAATTTTCATACCCATATATCAGCATATAATATTCTTGTTCTCCAAGCTATTTGATTATTTGTCCTATCAAATTCATTTGCTATCATTCACTGTGAGACTTTCTGAGGGACCTTGGTCATGATTTCTTAGCAACACAATTAACATGGGGTTCTGTCGTAAGGAGAATAAGGATCCAGGACTCCAGTCATAGGAAGGTGTAGGTCGTGGATGTGGCAGAGCTGCTGGAGAAAATGCCCTGTGAACATTAGGTTTGATGCTGATGATGCTACTGCTGCTGATGCTGTTGACTCTGGGAAGAGGCAGTACTGAGGAATACTCCACCAGCAGTAGCCGCTGACCCATGTGTCACTTATTCTCTTGGGCAACAAAAGCCCAAGCCTCTTGAGGCTTTACCAGACAGACCATCATGTTCCCTTGCTTAAATCCACTGGATATTTTTTGCAGTCAATGAGACAGTTTCCAGTTTAGTAGCACAGCTGAGGACACACTGGCTGCTTAAACTTCTTAAACCCGTTTCATGACGAAAGGCAGTATTTTGTGAAATTGCTCTCTCAGGTAAGACAGACATTTCTATTAGACATAAGCATATAACTGGGTAAATGGAGTTAATGTTGGATAGATGGGAGTTCAGTCGTAAGAGTAGTGCAGAGGACAGTTGTTCGGGAAGTTAAAGGATGCTTATGTGAGTTTTTTGTTTTTGTGCCACTGAAAGTAAAAAATTAGTGCCAATCCCAATAACATTTTTCTTGTATCCAAGAAGTCATGGAGATACAAGCTGTCAACTTTGTCATGTGTTTGTGCAGGCCTCATTGAAATAGGTAGAGAAAGTAGTCATCTGTCTGAACCTCTCTTGAAAATTGTCTTATATTCATGAATTGACTACTGTTTTATAGGTACTAGACCAACACCGTGTTGGAGTGTACTAGAGAACTTCTCCTACCTGATGGACTTCAAAGCTAGAAGAGATCATCTCATCTGACAATCACTGTGACTCAGACCTCTGAGTTTAACTCACTCACTGCCATATTAATATGTAGCATTTACAGACCTGCATGAGCAGAGACTCTATGCAAGAGGAAAAGAACTACCTGCCAGCTTAAAGTGACTTTTATTAAATATACACAGAAACCCTGATGGAGGAAGAAAATTAATGTCTCAGAGCACAATAAACCTTCTGTAAAACTTTAAGCAAACCTCCACAAATCCAGCATCATTCTTCTCATCTGCCCATGCAGTCAATGGACAAGCACCTACTGAGAATGAGCCATCCTATTTACATAGACTTTTTTTTTTTTTTTTTCTGGCAGGACAGGGAGTAACCCCTGGAGGTGCCTCTCATCTCAGTTTACAAAACAGTGACTACAGGGGAAGGGAAGGGAAGGGAAGGGAAGGGAAGGGAAGGGAAGGGAAGGGAAGGGAAGGGAAGGGAAGGGAAGGGAAGGGAAGGGAAGGGAAGGGAAGGGAAGGGAAGGGAAGGGAAGGGAAGGGAAGGGAAGGGAAGGGAAGGGAAGGGAAGGGAAGGGAAGGGAAGGGAAGGGAAGGGAAGGGAAGGGAAGGGAAGGGAAGGGAAGGGAAGGGAAGGGAAGGGAAGGGAAGGGAAGGGAAGGGAAACTTTTTTTTTAGAACTCATTTGGTTAGAAGTATTTATGTAAACATTGCATCTCTCTGCATACATTTGTATAAAGTTCTGTACATTACAGAATGTGACAACAAACATCATAATTTCTGCAGTATTATGCACAGTAGGCACAGAGAAATAAGGGAATAATGTTTATGAGTTGTAAATGCTAGCTTGTACCAGACTAATATATTCATACCTGTTCACTAAAATGTCACATTTACATATATCTGTTTTTTAATTATATGTGGGCACTGTAGTATTTAGACTTGTTTACACTGAATGGATCCAGATTACTGACTGATGGTTTTAAATATGAATTGAAAAATAAGTCAAATAAAGTATGTATGTGTATCTGGGAAAGGGAGTTGTTAAAATTCTTTATAATATATTATTTCCTCAAATTTATAATTTTCTTAATGGGCATCAAAATTCTATTAATTCTCTCTTTCAGACCAAGCACTAGTTACAGCCTTATTTCCATGGATATCAATAGGTCCACAAATTCCACAAAATCCAATCTTTGTGCAGTGCTCTCCTTCTTCCTTCTCCTTCATGAAGTATCCAATGTTGAACAGAAACGTTGTCTTTCTGTTCCATGTTAGCCAAAAAAAAGTATAAGAGAAAAAGAACACAAAAATCATGAAATAGTAAATTAGACTTTTTAGCTACAAGAAGAGATGATATAAATAGTTGATTTTTACTTCTTGTCATGTGTATTTATATTCAAATTTTGCTTATGACATTTAGAGTTGCACAGGATAAAAGATTATTTTGGGGCTGAGAGGAGATGCAAAGGAGATGGAATTTTCAGTCTAGGCCCTCAGCATATGTGGAATGATAATTTCACTGTTCCAGATAGATTATAGCCTGATGCTTTATGAGCTACAACTACCTAAATTGTCTTCCCCATTCAGCTTCCCACATATTGCTGCTGCAAGGAAATTGAGAACGCATTTGTGACAATGCTTTATACTTGTTGCAAGCATTATAAGTAGAGCATTTAGAATAGCACTTGTATTTTTTTGAAAGCTCTACTGCTAATCTTTATTTAAAATAACAATGATACCTATGCATCTTTAAAAGTTGAAGCCCAACTCATTAAATTAAAGACTGAAGCCGGTATAAGGGTTATTTTCATTCCAGGCCATGTTGGTGTGAACATTATCAATTGATCTAGGATTTAAGTGACCTGTCTGGAATGCTTGACAAACAAATTTTTCTCATGAATTATACATATTACTGAAAACCATACTTAATTGGAGACTGGGAAGAGGGCAGGTATTTCCATCACCTAGGGGTGAAAGCCCTGCAAATTAACAACAAGACGGTTCATTGAAGCAGGTAATGGATTGGTCTGTGAAAACAAGAAATCTTTGTGGGAATGACTGTGATTATTCATATAGTCTGTTTGCTAATTATTGCTACTATGAACATTATTTTAACTGCTTTTAAGAACCTTGAAAATGATGTGACTTGTCAACACTGTTGTGAAATACTGCAATATAGAATCCATATAAGCAGTATGTACTCATTCATTGGAAAGTTTTTGCTTAAAAAATCAAAATATATGGTCCATATTTATTTTTACATAATGACTATGTGTCTGGCTACCAAACAGAAAGCATAACAGAAAAAGACAAACTTTAATAAATTAGACATATGATATATCAGCAAAGAGTAGTGATACTGGAGCTGAACATCTACAGCTAACATGGTGCAGAGCATTTGATGCTCTGACTAAAGCTAATGGATGGAAAAGGGCTAATACTGTTATGCTCATTTCTGCATTCAAGTTCTACGCCTAATAATGCCTGAACATTCATGAGCCAAGAGAAGTAAGCATCATTTTGAGAGAACCTAAAAACTATATCTTCCTAAGAGCTATATAGCACAATGTACCAATGTATATATACTGTGTACAAGCCAGTTTCCATTTTAACAGTTCCCTTTCTTCCTTTGTACCTCTTAACAGGCAATAAAATCACAGACTTAAGTGATAACCTTGGCACGTGTATTTTTTGAGGTTCTGCTTCTGTTTCTCTCACTGTACCTTTCAAATATCAAATCTGTGCTCCTTTTCCATTTTAAGTTACTGCTTTCAGATATTCTGGGAGACATTAAGTTTTGCAGTATGGTTTATGTATCCTTTCCTGTCAGTATTACTAGACTTTTGAGAAGACACTAGATAACTAGTTTTAAAATTAACTAGCACTATAGGATCTTCTTCTTGTGACATAACTTCAGTCTTGGTTTTATTCCTAGCCACACATTATTTATTAGAATTGAAATTTTAAGATGGGAGAGATCTGTCTAAGGATCTGCTCCAGCTTTCTGCACAGTATTGGCTTTAAGATTTTACCTAGGCATTTTTCCATTTAAGTTTCATAGCCTTCCATTGCTCTCCTGAGCATGACTTGAGTGAGATTCATATGATGTGTCCATGTGTGATATAGTCTTCTAGGAAGAAAATAATAGATTTTTATCAGCATTTACCTAAAACAATAAATAAATAAATAAATAAATAAAAAGTTTTCTTTAAAACTTCCTAAAGCAGGTTGGATGAATCACATGCTGTATATATTTACAAATCCACAGTAAATTTGAAGGAAGTCTGGGGACTTATTCAGCAATACATGTCCACACTACGTGTAAGTTCAGGTTGAACTACTTTCAGTACCCACAGAAAGACTAGGTTAGACACACTGGGGACTTTACACATGAAGAGAAATTATGTTCAGAGTAGTACTTATGACATAGTCTTGGGCAGTCTGGCAGTATCATTTATCTTATCCTATTAAAGGAAAACTTGACTTTGTTTTTTTGGCTGTTTGTTTTGGTTTGGGGGTTTGGGTTTTGTGGTTTTTGTTTGCTTAATTGTTTTGTTTTGTTTTGAAATAAAATTGGTAGAGACTGGTTTTCACCAAAAAAATAGCCCATTGAATTAAGTTGTATGTGGTAATTCAAGTCACTTTCAAGGATATGGTTTAAGTAACTTTCTTTGCCAGAAGGCTGAGGTCTTTGAAAAAGACATTTGATGTATTATAAATAAGGAATGGTTAAAATAGGCTTCTTTATTTTTTAACAGATCAGGTATTGCCTTGTACTAACATTCCAATTGCTGTGTGCTTCTAACGATTGGTCAGATTTTTAAAATGTTCATGGCAAAATTATTGCATTCAAGAAACTTTTATATACTGGTGTCAGTGTCCATGGAGACCAGATCACAGAATATATTTCACATATACTTGCCTCAGTGAAAACAATGGCACATTTGTAGAAATTATTTATCCATATCCACGCTTCAGTTGATTTGGCCTGAAACTATTGTTCCTATTGAAGATACTATTTAGTAGGAAATATTTCAGTACCCAAAGCAGGTTGAGTTGTCTTTTGCATAGACATTTTTTTTTCCTTGAGTATATACACGTATGTCAGTGATGTTAAGCTTTTGGAAGCATTGCAGATGCAAGTGAAAATTACACTTTTCTGGAAATAAGTTACAGGAACTTTTTGACAACCATGATGAGGGGAGATGTAATTAAACACCCACATGCTTTGCAAAGAAAATATTATTGCTACAGATAGTCTTTTAACTATGCATACATGTTAACTATTTTAAAGTACTGATGTGGCTATCGTGTCACATTGGTACAATCAACAATTATGCTACTTATTCAAGCTTTTTCTTTTTCCAAATATATTAAAAAAAAAAAAAAAAAAAAAGAGACATCCACCTGGTTTGCACCATGAAAGCTTCCTTGCAGTGGTAATTTTTAAAATGTCATTTATTCTGAGAGTCTCATACAAAAATTCTTACCAGCTTAAAAATATCTGACTTCTCTCCTAATGTGCATATCAGAAACCTCAAGTTTATTTTGTCAAAGTTTTTTTTTTTTATCATTGTCTGTGTAGGCTGCCAGGGTTCCTGCATGCCACTAGCTTTTTAGATAATATTCAGTATTTTCATTGTAATTCTCTAGTCGTAGTCATTCATTTACAAAGCTTACTTGGTCTGGGCTAATAATCTTACAGATCATATCCTGCAGGCTGTCTGCTAGAATTTTTGCCAGATGTTGAAAATTCCAATTAATTAGCAACAAGGACCAAGCTTCCTGAAGGCTTTGAGAATCCTACCCCGAATCTAATCTCACTATACCCACTTTCTTGATTGTTGTGAATTATTTATATTATTCAGATGACCATATGATGTGTAAAGTATGTCTTTGTCCCCCATATACATTCCCTAATATCCACTAATTAAGTTTATCAAGCCAGAGCTTTATACCTTGTGTTGTTCATTTTCTGTTTCTTGGAAAATATAACAATAACAAAAGCTTGCTCATATTTCTTCTGTATAAAAGCACAATTGTATTAACGTTGCAGCAAAATTATCAATGTCATGTGTAAATACATATTGCTTGTCACCATCTACATGGCAACTTTTTACAAAGTACCTTCATAAGTTTTGAATCAAGGAACATATATTTAACAGTACTCTAGCAAATGGCCTGTTTGAGCAACCAGCCCAGTTTCTGTAACTGATTAGACAATTCAGTTCTTTTTCTTAGATATTGGTTCAATCAGTCGGGATCCATAGTTGTGCCACAGGATATCTAGTCTCTCTCCATCTAATGCAATTAAATAACATGACAAAACACTTCACTTCACTGTGTTTTAAAAGTTTCTAAGGGCTTTAGTTTCTTGTTTGTTTGTTTGTTTTTCTTTTTTCTTTCTCTATGTGAAAACAGTTCCTAGAAGCCACTCGTCAGTTTAAAGAGCTCATTGTTTGTTTTACTGTCTGTAATTTCTGAAACTTTGGTCATGTCTTCTATAGAAAATCTACACTCAATTTAAAAGAGAAAAATAAAAAGCTTGCTCTCTACCTAGAGGATGCAAAGAACACAGTCCAGCTTACATACAATTGGAAGAGCTATCTTAGAATTTCTAACTTCCTTCCAAGAAAATACTAAAAGATTGGTGGGTAGGGCAGGGAAAAATAATCTTTGAAGATTGAAAGGTAAGATCTTGAGTAAATCTTCCAGTAACCCACGGATACTGTGCTGTCAGCAGCCAACTAATTTGGGTATTGTCTCCTAGGACTACCACAGGTCAAGTGAAGCCCACAGATAATGGAGAAACCACCGTGAAATCAACATGAAAAAGTCCATACTGACAGGAAGTAAAGACATTCCCGATTTCCTTACTATCTAATTTTGCCCATGGTACACAGATGGTAGAGAAAGCTACAGTAGATTTAGGGTTCGTATTAAAATATGTGCCGGTTTTGTTCACATCCAGACAAAGGAAAAAGCAGAAAATATTTTCCTACCTTCTCCCTAAAATGTGACCAACCTACTTTCTCCTTACTGTTTTTACTGTTTTCTCCTCTCATTGCTATGGCTTACACCAACCTAAATGCCAGAAAGAAGGAAGATAAGACATGCTGTGATTAAATTTACTAGGTAGTGTACAAGCTATTCTTCATCAACTTAACCCTCCTCAGTTCATGCAATAGTTCGTGACCAAAAATCACAGATTTTCAACACTGCTTTTAGGGAGATCCACTGAAATCACAATTAATGGACATATCAGTAAGAACCTTGATGCTAAGGTACTTTACAACCACTAGTAAGATGCTTCTTGTGAAAACATATACAGTTGTCTAATGTATGTATACAGTAGATGGGAAGATAGTCCCAGCAGCACTCTTAGTTAATAATGTGAAAGAATATGTGTGAATTTTTGTGGACCAATCTAACAAAAACTCCATCAGTGTAATACTATCACCTTTGTGTATTCTGGTGTAAAAACTCAGATATCATATATTCTGTTGAAGTTCTCTCTTCTGTGTCATCTTTCTTTTGCAGTCTTCACTTTTCATTCTTACATAGCTGCTCCTGCCTTCACCTTATTTTTCCATGGATTTTTTTTAATCTCTCCTACTTCTATGTCCTTCATTAGCTGAACGCTAACTCATCAAGGTTCGGGTTAGACTTAGAAAGCTGCAGTGTCAGGGGAGGTTAGAAATCTAAATATACATATACATATATATATATACATATATATATATATAGTTTTTTCTTTCTCAAGCCACAATAATAACTAATGGGTGCTATATTAAGTATTTTAATAATTATTTAATAGTTTATTAGCACTGTATGAATACAAATAAAAGAGTTTTTAAAGACAGATCTATATCAAACCCCCAAATGTCCAAATTTCCAAGTTGGAGAGGTAAAGAAGTTTTTTTAAAAATGCTAGAGTTGAAGATTGTAGACCAGGCTGTTTTCAGATCATCTAAATACTTGTAGTATTTAGACTTGTAGTCAAAAAAGGAATGAGTAATTCAGATCACCTGTTTTCCACAGCTTCTTTAGTTCATCTCTGTACATACTCCCTGGAGAAAACTGCTGATATTATGCACCTACAGTATGTGATATGTCTAACTTAGCATTATGACTGTAGTCTGCAATGCCTTATCAGGACACAGCAGTCCTGGTGTGTAGTGAACTGCATTGTTTTGATTCTTTACACTTTGGCATTATGCTAATCACTTTATACCACTTCAAAGAGTATGCAAGTTTGATAGATACAGAAGGGTCTTTTCCTCCTGACTAAGAAATTTAAAGTCAGAAAGTTTTATAAGGTTTCTCCATAGTTTTTATCGTATTGAAATGTAGGCACAAAATAGGAACACTGTTCTCACAAACAGGAGTGATAATTGCTTTGTTAAAGGTCACCCAGATGGGACAGAGATATTCAGGTCTGTTTAAAAGTGTAGTGAGAGCTACAGCTATCTTGCTTCTTCTCAAGAGAGTTTGAAGTTGCAAAACAGACATTTGGCCCTCTGGAATAAAATTTTAGGTCTTTTTCAATTAAATGTGAAGAGTTTAAGGGTTTGAGTTCTTTGTTTCTTTTTAGGTTGTTGTGTTTTCGTTTTGTTGTTGTTGTTTTTTGTTGTTGTTGTGTTTTTTGTTCATTTGTTTGCTTTTGCCAAGAGTTAGAAATAATCCAGAACTATCAACATTTTCACTGATAAAGAGGCCACTATTTTTCCAGACTTCCAGGATAACTCTGTGCAGCAGGATACATTGGTTGCAACTCTGGTTGAGTTCCTCTTGGGGACCACACAACTATGATTCACTTGTTGGTTGTCATATACTTTAACCCACTAGATCTAAACAGTCTAGACATCACCTTAGTTCTCTCTGTCACACTTCTGGAGAAGATGCAACACCAGTTTGTGGTTTTTAAGAGATTTTTTTAAACAGTGTAGCAGCTGCTGAACATACCTGCTGAGGAGTCATTATTTGCTGTGATAACTCTAAACAAGTTGAATTTCTGCCTCATTTCCCTTTTTCTATGTTTCTTTTGATGAATCCTATATCTTGGTAAGTGTCACAAATGCAGCCTCTCACATGCTTTGCTACTTCTAAATCAATGTAATTCAGGCTCATCCTTAATCAGCTGAATCACAGTCCTAGACTCTAATACTTATCCCTATTTGCATTACCCTTATTACCACTATCTGATCAGATCTGGGGAGCTGTAGGAAGCCAGAGTTCCTCTTTGTACTTCCTCACTATACTCAACATGGAGAACCCCCCCGGCAACCTGCATCCTTAACTGCAGAATATTTTGAAATATGAATTTAAAGCTATTAGAAATCTTTGTTTTATTAACAAGATACTTTTTTTTTACTTATTTTTTTTTCCCCTAAAGTGAACAATTATGAATTGTAATAACTGTATTCCAAGAACGTTTTATTTTGTCAAAATTGAGAGCTCTCCCCCAGGGCCACATTACTATCTTTTTCTGTCTAGGAATGCAGCTGTTCCAGGGCAGGCTCTGAGTAATGTCTCTAATCGGCAGATATGCAGAGTGCTTAAGCTAATTATGTAATAAGGGAATCACTCCTAAAATTTTATAAACGTTAATATAGACATTTAAGTTCAATTTCTTTGAAGGTTGAACAGGAAATGAGAATTCTTGTGGTACTAGTACCAAATGCTCATTTTTATACTGAGGTTTTAAAATGTTGGGTATTGCAGATCTAATGCTGTATTCAAGCTGCAAATTACTCTCTTTGGCATTGAAATATTGCTGCAATTAAACCTGCAGTAAAGTATTAAAAGGAAGGAAAAAGAAAAAAAAAAGAAGAAAAAAAAAGAAAAAAAAAAGAAATGTTGCATCTGATTGCTTTTACGCAATACTATGTGGATCTTCGTTGATCTTGAAAGATGGTCCCTGAGATCTGAGATTTAATTTTTCATACAGAAATATACACTTTTCCGTAGTTCTCAGTTAAAACATCTAATATTTCTGATTTAAACAGCTCCACATGGAAGATAACGTTGTGAGACCTATGTAAGGGAGCTTTTATAACACAGTTTACAATATACATATCAGCCTTTATTCATTTATCTAGGTGGTTTTTGTTTGGTTGATTGTTTTGTTCTTTGTTTGTTTGGGGGTTTTGTATTTGTCTGGGTATCTTTTTTTCTACATTTTTATAACCCTGCAAACCATATATTTCAATGATAAAGTTTTCTCAGATATTATGTAAACAAGTCAAATTTATTTCCAGTTATAGTATCAGAGCATGGGGCAAGAACAGTTGGGTTAAACCAAATGAACTCTTCTCTCTCCACTTGATGTTTTACATTTTCTCCCATTCAAACTCCCCCTAAAGCATGCCAGCACTCTAGAGAACCACAGTAGGTCTGCCAGCTTCCCAAAATGCAGGGCTTGCTTCTCCAAACTGTTAGGCCTTCTGTGTCCACTGATTATTAAAACACAACAAAATAAATTAATTTATTAAATAAAAAATAAAAAATAAAAAAAAAAGAAAACCTAAAACAAAACTTTTCTTATACAAAGAGAGATAAATTTGGTAACAAATTACCTGTGATAATGTTGATTTTGTTACTTAATATATTATTATAACGCATTAAGACAAAATCTACACTTCAAGAACAGAAGTCTGGTGTTCAAACCCACACTTCCATGCATCCACATTCACTAAACATATTCACAGTTGCAGATCCAGACTCAAAATAGCTCTGAGCATGCAACCAGGAATGACTTTCATTCTTATTCTGAGCTAAAATAAGCTAAAGGATTAATTTATCTGTAGTGCATGGATGCCTCTTCTGTGCACTCCATATGCCCTTGCCATGACAGGTCATTGCTATGTCCTTTCCAGAAGAGTTTTAATACTGCACAACAAAAGGATGGAAGACAATTGGTGGCCTGAGAGAGCTGCCAGCACTTGGGAGAACAGCCCTGACTGCTACATGTTCCACAGCTTACCAGGACAGGGAGTCTTTTGGGTCCTAACCACTTGCTAGATTGCACATCAGTGGTATATTACCAAAAAAAAAAAAAATTAAACAGATGTCCGAGATGCCTGCTTACTAAATATTAAATATATGGTGTAACAAACAAACAAATAAATAAATAAAAATAAAAAGTTAAAAAGAATGCTACTGCCTCAACAAGCAGACATGGCATTTCCAGTTCTAGTCAACTCCAAACATCTTTCCAGTTTTGGAGAACTAACTGTAAAACATTCATTTGCACAGGTCCACGGTCTGCATTTTCACATGGATTTCAGAACCCAACTTTAGGTTCCTAAACTTGAATATGATTTCACAAAAAGGATGAAAATATATATATCTGCTCTTTAAGACTAAAGCTATAAATCCATGACCAGCGTGCTAACCTTCAATGATTACAGCCTACAGAAGAAGCTTGACTATAGCAACACTTGCAACTACTTGTCCGGTGTCTCAAACAGGATTGTCCAGTGAGATCTGTGCTACTTCAGTTTTGCTGATGATGATACCTGAGACAACTAGCCAAAACATGAGGGACAAGGGGGATATTGATTCTGCCTTTAATGGGGAAGAAGTTTCCTTCCTATTTGCAGAATGACATCTCCCTCCCCACTTCATACACATGTCTAACTACAGAGATACTGCTCTAAGATATGTGTTCTGATTTAGGAGATTTCTGAGAAATAACTTGCTGGAAATTGGGAAAATAATTTCAGGAAGCATTGCTGAATGCTTACCTCATTCCTAAGCATGCCTAGTAACTCATTCCATAACCCTATTGGAAACAGGGTACTGAGCTAGATGGGCCTTTGCTATGGGACAATACAGCAATGTACACTTGCTCACAGCTTTGAAAGGGGCTTAAAGACAAACTGTGAATTAAGCCCTATACCTTAAAGCAAAGTACATATGATATTTACTAGCTAGGAGGCTTCAGAAACAACTTGTAACATGGTACATTCTGAATAGTATTTAATATGCAAATTTTCAGTTGAGCTTTCAGGGATTGCTCCACCCTTCTCTTAGCAGCATTCCTTTTGTGCTAGCCATCTTGGATTTACTGTTCAAATAGCCAATTGAATTTTTATTCAGACACAAAAGTTTTCACTGAAACATAAAGTGAAAGCTCTAGGAGGCAACAGAAAGAACACATGATGAATTCTGGCTTGCTGCATTGTTTTTTTTCCCTTGTTATTCCTTGAGATGCTGCAGCTTGTATTTCAACCCTAAAATTTCTAAACACAGCTGGGTGTACATTCTAAACACAGTAGGATGTTACTGTGGTATTACTGCTGACCCAGGTTTGGTCAGGAGCTCTAGAAGTTACCAGATGCACAGAATGGAAGCAAACACTTGCTCAGATTGTTCAGATTCTTTAGAATTATTTGAAGAATAGTTATAATGGGACTTATTGGATATACACATTATCACAATAGGCCAACACTTACTTCATTTCAACCTGCTTTTACTGTTTTACTGAGGGTTTTACTGTTGTCATTATTCTGTAGGCATTCTGAAAGATCAAGTTCAAAGGACTTTGGACTCCATGCTGATGTTCCCAATCTGTAGTTCCCCATTCATATTTGTGTGAGCTACTTCTTAAATGTAGACTCATAAAAGAAATACAGCTGCTCAGTTTCTTGCTTGGAGTCCTGCACTGTTGCACTTAGAATATCTTTGATCACTGTTTTTTGAAAGTTTCACTCACACATAAGCTTCTCACCTGTCAAAAGTGCCCAAGTCTTGCTTTGTCTAAGCAAGTGTTTCTGTCCTTCACTTCAGCATATGGAGACTGCATCATTGCCCTTGAATATGTCACTGACAAAAATGACTGCTATTGTTCTTGACTGGCCCAAAGATATGATCCTATCTGTGTGAAGACCTTAATCCAATCAATTGAATAGGTATGAATAGGTAAAAGATGTTTGTCTATCACTCTGTGATGCTTATGATTGCACCATTTTGATATTCAGACTTTTCTTCAATCTTGTTAAGTGAGTACAGGCTGACTAACCATAAAGCTCAAAAAAAAAAAAAAAAAAAAAAATGTCTTAGCCAGGGAAAAATTGGTATCTTTGTAATATGGACAATATTTGTTTTCCTTCAGAACTCAGCTCATATCTTTTGCAAACCATAAACCACTTCTGTAATACCTTCTACTACCTTCCATTCTGATTGGTAAAGTACCACAGTATTTCTATAATTAATACACATTTCAATCCTCATTTTCCAGTTGGTGAGATACAGGAAGGTTAAGTGACTCAACTGAAGTCATGTCATGAGTTAGTGGCAGCCTGTCAGATCCATGAAGGACACATATATCTCAAATGCTCTTCCTTAAATCTGTATTGAAGCCATTTTGGACCAGAATGTGCTGAAACATTATATATGGACCGATGTTTGAGTATACCGTAGGAATATTCTGTCTTGCCGTGATGTTTCTAAACACAGTATTTTAATATTAGATCAATAAAGCAAATACAGCAGTCTTCCTAAATTATTGTCCAAATACAGCAGTGACAGAAAACACCGATACTGAAGTTGCACTTACCAAAATTTCAACTCCTCAGAAAGTAATCAAAATCATATTAAATTTCTTGTATAGGACACAAAAACAGAAAGAGAAAGCATGTACAAAATATGTTAAGGGTTACAACCCTGGACAAGTTCTTTACACAAATCCAGGACTCTGTTCCGTTTCTACATTACTAAATTAGCATGAAATGCCATGAACTTCAAACGATAATGTCAATTGTTTTTAGCCATTTCTTTTATCAAAAAATAAGCCTTTATAGATTTCATATGTTGACTAAGCCAAAGGCATGGTCAGCACAGAAATGTTTACAGATGGCAGAACTCTTGTTTTTAAAAATAGGATCAAAGGGAGGCTGAGAATATACAAACCCTGGTGGTTAATACACACTCATAAACAAATAAATAAACCAGCATTATGCTTACCACGTATGGCCAAACTATCTGTGCAACTGACTGAGGTTCTGTTATTTGTCTGTATCTTTGTTTTGAAACACTCTTTTAGAGCCTCCCTTCCCTCCAGGACAGGACTCCTCAGATTCCCTCTGATTCCTTAGGTTCTGTCAATACCCCCACTAGCAACTCCAGTTTTTAAGGATTTATAACTTGGCTGTAAAACTTCATTTGAGGGTTAGACTTGGCAGACAAGGTCTCAGCCTGACAGCAGTGTTTTTATTACATTATTTTAAAATGAAGTGTCTCTTTTTAACCTTAAGGAAGATGCAAGAGGCATATAAGTTAACCAGTTTCAGAAGGTATTTGGCTGCTGTTATAACTCAAAACACAGTATTTTTTTATTTTTTTTTTCCCTTAAAGAATGATCACACTTTTTCCTTGAAAAGACACCCCAATGACAGTTATGGGCACAAAAATATGTGAATACCTATAGACAGACCTCCTGCAAACTAAAATGATTTATAAAATTCAAAGCAATTACATCACACCTACTTAGCTCACACAAATAAAATCAAATTAATTTCACAGTGAAAAGCATCACATCTCAGTAACTGTCCATCTTCTAATGTCAGCTTAAAAATACCAATATCTTATAAATGTGTGTCACTAGTATTGAAGGAGTATTAATAAGGGTCCAGAAAAAGAAGAAATCATTGAACTGTAGAATTATTAAGGTTGGAAAAAACCTCCAAGATCATCTAGTCCAACCATCCCACTAGCATCAATATTACCCACTAAATGATGTCCCTAAGCACCACATCCAACCTTTCCTTAAACACCCCCAGGGGCAGTGACTCCACCACTTCCCTGGGCAACTTGTTAAAATGCCTAACCACTCTTTCTGAGAAAAATTTTTTCCTAATTTTCAACCTGAACCTCTCCTGCTGCAACTTGAGGCCATTTCCTCTAGTCCTATCACTAGCTACCTGTGAGAAGAGGCCAACGCCCAGCTCCACACAACTTCCTTCCAGGTAGTTGTAGAGAGCAATAGCTTCTCCCCTGAGCCTCCTCTTCCCCAGACTAAACAAACCCAGTTCCCTCAGCCGCTCCTCATAGGACTTGTGTTCCAGGCCTTTCATCAGGTTTGTAGCCCTCCTCTGGACATGTTTCAGGGCCCTGATGTCCTTCTTGTAGTGAGGGTCCCTAAACTGAACACAGTACTCAAGGTGCAGCCTCACCAGAGCAGAATACAAGGGGACAATCACTTCCCTGGTTGTACTGGCCACACTATTCCTGACACAAGCCAGAATGGTGTTGGCCTTCTTGTTCTCCTAGGCACACTGCTGGCTCATGTTCAAGCAAGCATCAACCAACACTCCCAGATCCTTTTCTGCACAGCTTTTGTGCCACTCTGTCCCAAGCCTGTAGTGCTGCATAGGGTTATTGTGACCAAATTGCAGGACCAAGCACTTGGCCATGTTGAACTTCATCCCATTGGTCTCTGCCCATCAATCCATCCTGTCCGGATCCCTCTGCAGGGCCTTTCTATCCTCTGACAGATCGACACTTCTCCCCAGCTTGGTGTCATCTGCAAGCTTACTGAGTGTGAATGCTGAAGATCTGAGTAAAAAGACAATAGATAGGAACAATGATTGAATGGAGAATGGGGGAAACATAATCTGAATGCAAAGAAGTTCTTGGTGCAGAGCATTACTGCTGGACAAATCTGTTCCTCTGATGACGATGCTGTCCCTCTTTCTAATCACTAAGGGAATAGAATCATAGATTCATAGAATATCCCAAGTTGGAAGGGACTCACAAGGATCATCAAGTCCAACTCCTGGCACTGTACAGGTCTACCCAAAATAACTCAACACTGTCTGAGAAGTTCAGTGTTTTCTGTAAAAAATAAAAACAAAAAGGAACCATGGAAATAAACAAGCAGATATAGTTCAGTCTACAGAAAAGATCTGAGTGTCACCTAAAAATACAAACAAACTTTGTGTGCATTATACTCCCTGACACAGGACATTGCTAGCACTTTGGAGGCCTGAATGCTTAAGTTCACTGCTCAAGTACACCTTCATCCATGTTTTCAGTAGACAAAAGTCTTCCTTTTTCTCAGTGCCCATCATGAATCACAAAACTTCCTTCCATTTGCTTTCCTCTGCGTCCAACACTCAAGCACTGAAGGGCCATAGACCTACACTTAATCTTAAACCGTGGCCTGCAGGTCCAATGCTAGCTTAGCTCTGTCCTTTGGAAAAATACAAAGCAGTCTCTGATGACAGGAGCTTCATGAGCTCTTTTTTAAAATACTTTAATATGATTTTAATAGTATTTTAATCATTATTACAACATAAAATGTCATTTAGTAAACAGTGAGACAGATCTATGACAAAAAAAAATAATATATATATAATTAGAGATAAAAGAAAAAGAAAGAGAACTTGCAAATAAAATAAAATAAAATATATATATATATATATATAAAATAAATTACTGAATGGTGCTACAAAGTGGAAAAAATACCCCGGGCAGAACAACACAGGAGGCTGCTATGAAAATGGTACCCAAGACTGTACTTAGCCCAGGTATGCTTCAGTGCTTCATTACTGATGTTGATGTGTTGGTCATAACCAACTTAGAGCAAAACTTACTTAGGGAGGTATATACTCTTTTCTCAACTCTCCTGGTTTTCAGAGAAATCTAAGCAAGTGCCCAGCCAGTACAGAAACCACAGCATTATCAAAAATCTTGCTCTATTTAGGAGACAAAAATGTGAGATTTTAACACAGTACATCCAGAATGTGACTTTAGGCATACTACCAGAAATTTTGTTTGCCTTGTTCATTTCCAGGCTGAACTTAAAGAATACTGGTAGTACTAGGTGCTTTTGGTGAACATGAACACTTGTAGACTTTCAGTCTGTTGTGCTAAGCCACACGCTGATGTTATTTTGAAATATCAAAGGAAAAATTAACAGTAAGGTTTCCAGAGCATTGCCTGCTAAACTCTAACAAGGCAGTGTCATCAGCAGTTCGATCTAGTTGACAGCACAAAATCCTTTACAGATAAGAAAGAATGGGTTGGGGTTGTCTGTTAGGAGAACATTTATGGAACTATCTCTGTTTGTATTGTGCTAAGGTGAAAGGACTCTAATACAAGAATAACCATTACATGAACACTGATTTACTTGCAGAGGGTTAAGACCAATAAGCTTGATTCTCTATTCCAGGACAATTTAAGAGTAACACCAAAGTCAATGAACATCCATCAGTAAAACAGTAAAAGTTTGACTAAGAAGGGAATTAAGTCTAATGAGAAACCCAACAGCCTTATTTAAATGTTATTATCTCTGCTGTTTCTATTTATCAATAGTATCAACAACAGATAAAAGAATGGAGCTTGAGTAGTTCCAAGAGCTATTCTCTTCCAAACATATAATAAATGTTTCCAGAAAAAAAAAAATGCACTACATCAGTAATGAAAAAAAAAAACAAGATGTCTTTGAAAAACTGCAAAGGAACCACACTGTAAAGGTTAATAGGTTAAGACACTGATTCACTGCCCACCTGTGTTCAGTGGAGCTTGATAACAGCTTTATTTTTATCATATGTTAGCTGCCAGTCCAGCATCTATCCTTCATTTCACATAGCATTTCTCCAAGATGAGAACTACTCAAAATATGTTTTTATGCTTCAAAATTTCACTGCAAAGAACAGTGATGCAAAGGGAATAATGCATTTTCTAGCTTCACTGGAGTCTATTACTACCCTCTCACTCTGTTTACTATTTATGTCTATTATCCCCTTTTGTGTATGTAACTCCCACTCTCATTAATGGGAGACCTGAATATGTAAGGAGAGAGCACAATCAAACCTTAAATATGTTCTTACTTCAACAGGTAAATTCCAGTGTCCAGAAAATTCTACATTTTACATAAACATTTTTCAACATATTTGATTATCTCATAATACTCTATTTCACATAAAAAATATTAAAAAAAAAAAAAATCCCAGTATGTTTCTATTTTATTCCTCTGTAATGTACAAACAGATCTCTTACATATTTCTGATCATAGATTATATACTGCAGAAATATATATACATTGATATAGAATGGAGTAGGAGCTTTATTGCAAAAAGGTTGTTTCTCAATCCAAACCTTATCTCTAACATGAATGACCTAATTTTAATGAAAAGATATATGCATATATTGTGATTTTAGTAAGAATATCTGTGGAAATAATGGTTAAAAAGTTAGTTTCTCTATTTAAATACAATTTCTCTGACCAAAATAGTTCAAAACTGAGCAATGCTGCATTCATCTCTCTAGCAGAGGACAGTTGAAATGATATTAGTTTGGGAAGTCTTCTGGGGATATCTTGGCTTCAGCCTGGAATGAGATCTAGTGTCTATTACCAAAAGCAGTACTGAATGTTTGTCCATATGGAAAATAGGAAATGAATTGTACCTTGTTGTAATCATATGAATGAATCATATGTTCATCATATGAATGAAGTGAATCTTACCAAATTAGCTTCTGAATAGAAGACAATATATAGTACAAATATTAAATGATTAGTTCATAATTCAGTGCTTAGAATCATAGAATCATTAAGGTTGGAAAATACCTTCAAAATCCAGCCATCACCCTATCTTACCCACTAAACCATGTCCCTAAGAACCAGAACAAAGATATTTTTTAACTATAATCCTTTTCCAAAAAACACTAGAATACAGAGTTGTCATTTTCAGTTTTACAAATCTCCTTGGGATTACTTTACATATATAGTGAAAATAGTGAAAATACCAGCACAAATCTTTTATTCACTGAAGATGAATGGGTAGAGCTAAAACCACATGTAATTCTGTATTTTCCCACAGTGACGGAGTCTAACTTGTGTTGGGATCAGGAGCTGATAAAAACCCATTAGAAACTGTTTTCACAGTCCTGTCTGAAGTAGGAGATAAAAGTTCACCATTTCCAAAGTTTTTGTTGAGAGGATAGGAGAAAGGCAGCAACAACACCAAGGTATCCACAGCCCACAAAGAGGTTCTTGAAAGGCTTTCACAGCTTCAGGAGGGTTTGGCTTGGCTTGGCTTGGCTTGGCTTGGCTTGGCTTGGCTTGGCTTGGCTTGGCTTGGCTTGACCTACCCTGGTCTGCCTTGCATCTCCCTCTCTAGTACCTTTTCAGCAACCCTCCAAACACAGGTTTAGTGTCTTTCTCTTCAAGTACTTCTTCTACCCACCCCTGCACCCAGAACATTTTCAGCCTGTTCTCTCTATCAGACAGACCTAGAAGGTAGGAGAATAGCAGGAGGAAAAAAAAAAAAAAGCCAGTGTTGGCTGTAAATGCCAGCAGTTTTTCTGGGAAGATGAAAATAATGAAAACACTATGTAAGATACTGGAACTCTTACTGGAGGCAGAAAGCAGGGGAGGCAAGACCATCATGGAAACAATTAAAAACACTATAAACTGTATGACACTGAGAGATTTTGAATGGGACCTCTTTTTACCTAGGTTACTCAGGATCTGTATTTTTAATTGATTGTTACATGAAACAAACTCGGGAACTTTTAAGTCTATTTTTTTTGCTAACCTGGCGCTAATATTTTTTGTTTTTCTAACAAAAAGAGAGAATTATATGCTGTGTGTTCCTTCATGGTAGGTCTCGGGAAAACAGGATGGTTTCTCATTGGTTTTGTTAAAGGAAAATGATGGTACGTTATATCCAAGTCAACTTTTCCATGGTTTTGTTGTTAATGTCTATATATAGTAGTACCCCAATAACTTAACAAAAATAAAAATAAATAAAAATAAAAATAAAAATAAAAATAAAAATAAAAATAAAAATAAAAATAAAAATAAAAATAAAAATAAAAATAAAAATAAAAATAAAAATAAAAATAAATAAAAATAAAAATAAAAATAAAAATAAAAATAAAAATAAAAATAAAAATAAGTTTTATTTGTTTGTTTGTTTCAGTCACACTTGTGCAAGTGGCAAATCTTGCCAATCTTGGCAAATGTAGAACAGCCTGTCTTCACCAGACATCATGAACTAACCACTAGAAATCAAATTCCCCTGTGCTAGACATAATCTTGATGTAATCAAACAATATTTGTACTTTATTCTTCCCATGTTGTTGCAGGTCTTTCTTTTCAGTCCTTGTTATTTTATTTCCATATATCAAATATGGAAAATATGAGTTTCTGTGATGAAATGTATGAAACACCTGATAGAGAGACACTTAATTTATCTGCCATTCTTTCTGATTCATACTAACCTCCCTGTTTTTGTCAGGCGTGTAACTCTGCAATGAATCCAGACTACAGTCATGCTCTTACACTTGTTATCCTGGTGGAGCACTGTAGTTTCTTTTCTGAGGACAATAAACTAAAATATACAGTCTTGGAGTGTACTTAACGCACACCTGCAGCAATCAGTGGTAAAAACAAAATTTATATACAATGAACAGGTCCTCAGTACCAACTGCTTTGCTCTATATTGCTATTGCTATGCACTACTATCTCATCAAAGTGTACACTAATAAATATAACCTTTTTGAGGCTAAAATACATCCTGAGTCTTGCTGAATATTATTCTTACTGTAAGTGCTCTGTGACTCTTTCAAGGTGTTGCCTCTCCTTGCATCATTCAGTCTTTTGTGCAATAAAGTTATTCTGTTGCAAAATTATACACACACACACACCCACACACACACTTATATCCAGGATAAACTTTCCCAGTTCCTTTGCTGTATTTCTGTTATACATTCTTCCTCCAAAAGCATGAATCCTGCAGTATTCTTTTCCTAAATCTGGCAGCATTTATCTGAACGTCTCTATATCATTAACAGATTTAATCTCTGTCAAGAAGGAAAATATCAGCCTCAATTGACAGTCTGGAAATTAAAATACCTTTGAGTTTATATGACTTGCTTGAGGTAATACAGGGATTTTCTGAAGAAGACATTGCATCTCTGCTTCCCCAGTGTTCACCTGGTGTCATGCCTTCTAAATCAACTTTCATAGTCATGGTTCCTTTCCCATTTGCGAGACCATTTTTTTCTCAGTAATTCAGATTTGTTATCATGCTGCACTGAAAACAATTAGAGAAGACTTTTGGTCCAGAGGAATGGGAATCAGCCCCTATGCAAATATATATGCTCCAGAGTCACCATGCTGGATGGATAGGGACCAGGAAAAGGAAGAATTTGTTTGATTTGTTTTGGAAGGGTTTTGCTTGGCATCGGGTGCAGTAAATTTAGAAGTCATGGGAACTAAAATAAAAACAACGAGCACCCTTAAATACTAGATTGTTCCTAGAAGGAACACTGTACTGTACAGCAGTAATAATACAAGCCTGTCTTAAGCTATGTGAGAGCTGTATATATAACATCACCACTAAGTCAAAGAGGGTCCCTCATGCTCATGTTCCTTCAGCTGTGGAAGGTCAGTCAGAACCAGGTAACCAGGTGAGTTTATGGCTTTTGTGGTAAATAACATTCTTCAACATCAAAATGAACTGAGACCACCAAATTCATCCCATGTTGAATTTCGTGACAGGTTTTTACTTGTATAAAGCCCTGTTAGTGTAACAGTGAACATATGTTGTTAGTGTGCAATAAGTGTCCTCTATTTCCTTGTTGGCTAGATTTATTACCTAAAATAATCATGCTACAACAGAGGAAAAAGTAAATGAAATGTTTATGATCATGGCAAATCTTGTTTCTCCTTTAAATATTGAACAAGTTGAATGATCTCAATGGCCAAAAATGACCTCAAAATATGTGTGTGTGTGTGTTTTCTTTGGCTTGGCCAGCTTGATATGATTTTTGCCATAAGCTTTCTCTTCAGCCAAAAATCACACCACATGAGCCAAAGTAGATAACAGACATGTGTACCTATGAGGTCATCACCGTCCGAATTATTGAACAGGTTTCTGCACTTCTCCTGGGCATGAATTTGGGAGTTTGCCCATAGCACCTCTTCTTCCAGCACATGCTATATATAAACAGAAATATTTATATTACAGCACTATAAAGCCAGAGATATAAGCAATGGTACTTCTCAAGATTTCCTGCTTCTTCAACAATAAAGGATAAATGAATGCATCATTTTTAATCTTTGACTGAGAACTCTCATATTCATAGACAATCCAAACTTTGACTCGTCAGCCATTACAGAGAAAAAAAAAAAATGTTGGGGTTTCTTAACTCTGACTTCTATCAATATGAATATGAAGATTTTAAGCCTGTTTTGAAAAGAAACACCTTAGAAACTTAAAAGTTCACCTCACTTTAAAACAACATAAAAATTATATTTCCAGTATATGGGGTGCAGGAAATAACAGAGAATTAACTTAGTATAGAGTGTTTGGTTTCTGAACAGCAAACAGAGCCTGATCCAGTGCTATGCTTAATTATGCTCCTGACTATGCAGGAGACCAGTAAGAATTTATGTTTTTTATTTTGGTGACTGAACCAGAAGTTGTGTGCAGATTTTGTACTGACAGAAAATACATTTTTTTTCAGTTTTTAACTTTTTTATTGGGAGACTTCACTTATTTTGATGTTCTGTTTTACAGAAAGCTTGTTTCATCATGAGATGGTTGACTTTTTTTTCAATTATCTTTATTTTTTTTTTATTGCATTTTTCTTTTCAATAAAACATTAATTTGGAAATGGATGATCAAACCATTGGAAATATTGTATTGAAACTGGCTGCTTCATTCTGACTCTTTCTTTTGTTTAAAACCTGTTCTGAATTTAAGAGTAGTTTAGTCATTCCCTGAGCAATAGCTGCATCTTAAAGCAAAATAAAACATTTTTCAAAAAATGTTCCTCTAGTCCCAGTTCTGAGAGTAAATAGTTTAACTAGTAACATTAATCACATGTTAAAACAGAGTATACTCCAGCCTGTTCTAACAAACATATGTCAACCATATTTGTTTTACTCATCTGACAGTAGTAGACAATCAAAACTTCCATGGGTTAAGCTAATAAAATGTATACTGAACCATAGACCAGATTACATTTTGAGACTACTCCTCAGCACCTTTTTGGAAGAACAGACCTGCCAGTGTGTCTCTAGCACAGGATTTTCTATGAACATTTTACTGTATTTTTTCTATCATTTGATTATGTAAGGAAAGCACTTTGCCCACCTCTCCGGGGAAATGGCTAGCACAAACCCACTTCAACCTTTGTGATTCCCTTATGAAACCTGCAACTGACCCTCCTCCCATGAAAAACTACAAAGGATTTAGACAACAGGATTAAAATAAAAGACTAAAGCATATACAGAATGTCACACCTGCCGCACTTGTGAATTATTGGTCTCTTAAACTTCTATAACCTAACACCATCAGTGATATCCTTTATTTACCCTTAAGGCGCTTGGCAGCTGCTTAAATGGCTGTCTATGGCAGTTTGGTGGAAACAATAATAATACATTATAAATCAATGAAAATGAAGTTTTTGCAGTGATAATTTGATATAGATTTGCTAACATTTATATGAAATTCAATTCTGTTTGATTGCATCAGCATATGTTTCATTTCTTCCAGCACTATTGATTTTGAAGGTTCTTCACCTATGTCTAAATTACTTCTGTTACAACTTTGCATTACTGTTTGGAAATAATCTAAATCAACTGAAACCATTTATTTAAGTTTTAGGTTTTTAAAATCTGGTAACTCAAATAATGTGACCTCACTTGTATTTTCAATAGACAAAAACTAATAAAATTCCCAAATCTGCTGTATCATTTACCTGCTAAGACTTCTCTGTAATTAAGTGTGCTATTATTTCTGGCAAAAACACTAAAGTACAGGAAAAGTAAAATAAAATATGGATGTAACATTATATTGGCTAGAGTAATTATACCACTATATAAAACCAAGGCTTTTGTGTTGAAATGGATATTTGTTAAAACAAATAGCGATTACTTAACATATGTAGGCAAGTAGTTGTGTCTGTACATATTCAGATGCTGTGTGTACAATGGTAATAATAACAATGTCATAGTACTTTGTCAAATAAAATATGTATTGTTGCTATTCCATTGATTTATAAAAGTCAAGGGACAAAATCTTCTGAAATTAAGTATTTTAAATGGCTATAAATGTGTGTATAAATAAATAACCTGATTTAGGGATCTACTAGATACTCTATTATCCTCTGCTCTTGACCTATATGTTCAGTTTCAGAATGCAAAGCATGTCACAAAGACACTGTCTGTGTCAACTTATGCTTTTACTGTTTTCGTGTGTGTGTCCTCTATCAAAATTTCAATGTGCCTGTTGCATGGCAGTGACACTTATGGTAAAAGTGTCTCTTGACTATAAGCTGGGATGAAAAACATTAATGTGATAATATTTTCCCCTGACTCAAAAAGAGCACCAGATTGTGGCTTGCTGATAAAGCAGCAGTAGTCGATATATGCATGGTTTTGACATTCTGAACATCTTTTACTATTTCTAGCACTGTGTTTTTTTATGCTGTTCAGTTACCTCTGTTACTATTCTAGCAACACACCGACAACTACCATGTTCAATGTATCTTTACTATGGAAGACATAACTATGAGAACTGGCCTTTCTGACCAAAAGTTGCTATGCAAGCATGCAAGAGAGAGACACACCTGACAGTGAAACCACTGAAATTAAGTTTCAGTCCTGTAATACAGTGGTCATGAATTCAGATACACAATTTCTGTGTACAGAGTTTCTGTGTACTGTTTCTCTACATTCTGAGAAGAATGGCTCAGGCTCATTAGTTGAGAAGCAGAACAGACCAATACAATTTTCATCAGCTTAACTTGCCCATGCCTCTGGCTAATTCTGCCTGTACATACAGAAGTCCTAAATACTCAACAGAGAGGTATATCTAGTGAAGTATTGAACAGTAGATGTTACAGATACTTACCACTTTACACTTCCAGATTATAAGGGATTTAAAAGCTGCATGTACAAGAGCTGACAAAACTTATACAAACATAATTCCCAATCTGTGTCAAGTTCTCCATTCTAATACACATATACATGTAGAACTGTAAGTGTTCCAAGGAAGTTAAGCTTCTGTGGTTCCTGTCAGTGCTAGAAATTTTTTTCAATCACCATCTTGTTTAATCACTATAGAAATAAACTCTTAATGAACCTAAAATTCAGCAAAGAGAGGAGAAAGTTGAATCATAGAATCATAGAATATTTTGTGTTGGAAGGGATCTTAAAGATCATCTGATTCCAACTCCCCCTGCAATGGACAGGGACACCTCCCACTAGACCAGGTTGCTCAAAACCCCATCCAACTTCGTCTTAAATACTTTCAGGGATGGGGCATCCACTTCTTCTCTGGACAACCTGTTTCAGTACCTCACCACCCTCACAGCAAATAATTTTTTCATAATATTTAACCTAAATCTGCCCTTTTTTAGTTTGAAACCGTTACTCCTTGTCCTACTGCTACACTCCCTGACAAAGAGTCTCTCGCCTGCTTTCTTGTAGGCCCCCTTTAGATACTGGAAGACTTCAATAAAGTCTCTCTGGAGCATTCTCTTCACCAGGCTGAACAACCCCAACTCAGCCTGTCTTCAGAGGAGAGGTGCTCCAGCCCTCTGTTCATCTTTGTGGCCCTCCTCTGGGCCTCTTGATCTCATAGTTTCATGTCCTTCTTGTGCTGGGGACCCCAGAATTGAACTCAGTACTCTATATGGGGTCTCACAAGAGAGGAGTAGAGGGAGGATTACCTTCCCCAACCTGCTGGCCACACTTCTCTGTTGATACAGTCCAGGATGCAGTTGGCTTTCTGGGCTGCAATTGCACATTGCCGTCTCTTGTTGAGCTTCTCATAGAGGAACACCCCCAGGTCCTCCTCCTCAGGGCTGCTCTCAATCCATTCTCCACCCAGCCTCTGTTTGTTCTTGGGATTGTCCCAGCCCAGGTGTAGGATCTTGAACTTCACCTTGTTGAACTTCATGAGGTTCACACAAGCCCACCTCTCAATTCTTTCCAGGTCCCTCTGGATGGCATCCCTCCCCTGCAATGTGTCTACCACAGCACACATCTTGGAGTAATTGGCAAACTTGCTTAGGGTACACACCATCTTGTTGTCTATGTCACCAACTAAGATGTTAAACAGCAGTTTTTAAACAATAGTAAAATGACTGTCAGACAGCAGTGATATGAAAAATCAGTCTTCTTTTTCCCTTCACCAAAAAAAAAAAAAAAAAAAAAAAAAAGCAAAGAAAGGAAAAAAATGCCAAATTAAAAACAGTTTTTACTACTGAAGTTTGTGGTTGTTTAAGCTAAGCCCTTTACATCACAATAATGAGAGTTGATAAAATTATTCTGACTACATTATCCCACTGATTTGGTCAGGCATTTTTTTTATCACCTATTTGAAAATAAAACTTATTTTGTGAATATACCTACAAATAATATTAAAAAGGAAACTCACTTTAATGAGGAAGAGATTTTACTTTTTGCTATTCTGAAACAAGTCGCAAATGTCATATAGCACTTTTATTACTCTCCGATTGACTGACATGTCTATTTAATACAAGAACAAACAAAGGGAACCACAAAAAAAAGGGTTGCAAATTCTCTTACAATTTCTTACTCATAAAAAAGTTACATTATTAATGTTAGAGGATATATCCTAAGAGGAGCTGAGTTTTTGTGTGTTGCAAGCTGAGGGTCCTCTGCTACCCAGAAGATCCCTGCAGGTACGCAGCTTCCCAATGCACCAGGCCTTATCAGAGAAGCTATGCTTATGTCTTTGCACAAGTGTTACCCTTTGAGTCATCAAAATTAGCAAAAGCTTAAGGTGATAAATATACTAAAGCAGGCAGCTATTTTGAATTTGAATGGAAATTCATGAGCCTTTCATATTTTAATGCTAAATGAAAAAGAAGTTAAAATAATAGTTTTTACATTTAAAACATTAGGTCACAGGTAACTGGAAGTATTACTGGAACAATGATATTTATTACATTCTATAACTGTATTTTCCTGTGCTTTCTAACTTTTAAGATATTCTCAGTTTAAGAATGGAAAAAAATGAAAAGGATGTTTCCTATTATCGGTCAGTTTAATTTCCTGCTTCTCACTGATATGATATTTACAATGTTAAAATATAAACCATGTTAAAATATACACAATCTCCTAGTAGACAAAAAAAAATTTCATTAAGAATATGTCCTTGTTTTCCTGTGTTTTCATGTTGTCAGTTTTTGTTTTGTTTTGTTTTGTTTTGTTTAATAGGTTCTTGCTTCTGTTTTGTTTTAGTTTTTTGTTGGTTGGTTTTTAGAGAGAAAAAAAAAGACTATTACTATCGGTCTCTCTCATGGGTGTAATTTTTAGCATAGAAGTCATTGAGGGCATGTGTATAGCAGTCCATATTCACACTTCAGTTTCTGTACCATTGGTCGAGTGTTATTTCTTGCAAAGGACATTGAATTTCTAGAGCATAATCTGTCCTGAGTGTGTCACATAGGAAGATGCAATTCTTCCTACTGGAGTTGCTTTGCACCAATCTGCTAATTTCACTGGAAATGATCTAAAGTTAAAGCCAAATAAAACACACAACTTCTTTATTTACAATTAGAATATGACTATATGTACTAAAAGATAATTTGACTGAAGCAATGAAACAAATTTGTACTACAAAGCAGAAAGCATCATGAAGAGCCTGTGAACAGTCTGTCTCTTCTCAAATACCCTTATCTGATCTTTCATTTTCAGCGTTCCTTGTCAGAATTGTAAAAGAGGCTTCAGAGTCTTTCTGGTCACTTGGTTCATGTCCCAGACTAAGGGCTGTGCAGGAGCAAGGCCTACTACTGGTGAAGAAACGGGCAGAGAAAAGCTACATGGAAAAGCCCTCTTACCTGCTTCATACTTCCCCTGGAAAATAATAGCTTTTCTATTAACATCTATAGATGCTTTTAAGCTGAATTGGCCACATGTACACTGATAAACTGTGGAAGGTAGATTAACACACAAGATTTTGATCAGTAATAGCCATTGCATAAAAATAAAACTATTTTAAGTGACTTCAGGTAATCTATTTCTATGACTTAAGATTAGTCACATCAACAAGGCTGCAAAGTTACTCACTCTGTACAGTCATTTTCCCTACAAGCCTCCAGTCACTCCAGTGTTAAGTGACTGCCCTAGTTTAACAACCAGACTTTGAATGCACAATACATTCCAGAAACTATATTTTGTAACACCACACGTGTCACAAAACTTCAGGATAAAAACTGTAAAACAAAACCATCTTGTGTGACAGAATCGTATCTCTATTCTGAAGTCACTAACAATCTAAAGTCAATAGAAAACATAATTAAAATTTCAGGTAGGATTCTGTTTTTAAACACAAAAATGGAACCTTCATCAATAAAGGACAGAATGTGTTTCTGGGATCTGCACTGACACTAAATTGGTGTAGCCCAGATCCCTGCAATGCCTTCTTTGAACCTGAGTATGTTTATGTAGATCCCAGAAATAACAGCACAAACTTATGACCACATGTGGTCAGTTGCTTTCACAAGCCTCACAAGGACCTGCTGTATGGTTCAGCAAAGGCACTGCTGCCCAGACTATGAGGCAGCTTTTATCAGCAGGCCCATATCTTCTGCCTTTACCTGCTGTGCTTTAGGTTGTAGTTCCACAGTGATGGTACTCAGCAGAATAAGCAAAAGAGTTAAATCCTCTCTTGTAAAAGCAATATACTGGGGTAGGGGAAAGGCTGAGGGAAGACTCAAAATCTGTAAGGTATTGCTTGTTCTTAGGACCACACCTTAAACTGGATGCAAAAGGCAGATTTATCATTTCACCGTATCTTATCAGGAAAGGAAAAAGGAATTAATATCTACCTTAAATTCCTCCTTTTCTTTCCTTCTCTCTTTTTCTTGTAGCGTAATAGTAATGCATAGAAGCAACCACTTCTACTCCTTCACAATTCTATAGGTTTTATGCTGTGGGTTGAAAAACTGTCATGGCTGGTTATAGTTTCTTTAAAGGAATGCACTTATCAAGCTCTCTACACCTAAGACACTTTTTCTCAACCTGTTTTTTTCCCCCCTTTTTTCTTATTTCTCACATTCACTTTCTTACTTTCTTTTCTGCCTCTTTCTCCTTTTTCAATCTTTCTCATCTAGCCTTTCCATTGTTATTCACCCTGTTTATTGCTTCAAGCAACCCTGACATACTGGACATCATCTGAAACTACAAACGACAGGATGCAATAAGCTAGAGAATAGCAGTAATCTGAAGAAAGTTCTTCATTCACTCTTGCTCCTAACTCTCTGTCTTCTTATCCTACATAGAAAATAAAAAAATCAATACCACCTCACAGGGCTTGATAAAAGTGCTGGACAAGTACAGCAGGCATGCTGGATATAGTAAATTAAAGTGATCAAAATTTTCCAGTCGACTCTGCCTATAGCCTACATAAACTAACAACCCTGTCTGCAGAATGTCTGTCACTCTAGAAGCTTTATTTTATCTGTGTCTCTGATTACCTAGAGAACGAGTACATATACGGTGTATGTGTGCACATTTATCTGTATGCATATGTCTGAGAAATAGATAGGAGTAGAGATCAGCCTGTGGTTATAACAAATATTTCTTTTTTAGATGGGTAAACTTTGAATTTGCTGACATGTTTGTATGCACCAAATATTTGTGGAAATAAATGTTATATTATGGTATTTCACAACCAAGATTCAAAATTACAGCATTGTATTTAATTTTCAATATGTCATTCCTTGTCAGGCTAGATTTTAGCCAGTGTAAATCAGCACTTGAAATACCATTTGAAGATCAGGCTTGTTACCTTTTCATGTTTTTTCAGGTCTAGACATGGCTTAACAATTTCCAATCAATGTCTAAAAATGTATTAAAGAACTGGAGACAAATCAGGCAGCAGAGAGAACTGGCAGTAGTGGGATACATAGACCACAAAAAGCTAAACTCTGCCCTCAACAGCAAATGTGCATGGACATAATGACTTCAAGAGAAGATATGCAAAGGATGAAGATAAGACCTCAAATTATTTCACAATGAAAAAAACATAACTTCAAAACTTCATAGAGGATCTGTACAGGAAGTCTGATGACTTACTAATTCATAAGAAATCATGGGTTCAAGAAAGCTAATTGGCAAAAACAGAAATGCCTTCACCTGGATCAGGATTTTTTTGTGTGTCCACCTTTCTGGGTATTTAGCCATGGGGCATTATGTCATTTTCTGTCTTGTGCTTAAAATGACCTGTATTTACTGAGCTACATAATAATTAATAATTTATGCAGGAGTCCTGACCTTCATGTCCATCAAGGGAGAGAGTCCGAGTCCTAGATTGTGCTTCAGAAAAATGCCCTACCACCTATTTTTGTAGGTGTAGGTTTTAATATTTAATATTTTTAATATTTTTTAATATTTAGTCCAAAACAAAACTTTTTGAAGGAAATCTGCAAGTGTGCCTAAAAAAAAAAGTAAGTCTTTGGCAATACGAAATTTTAAAGGAAGGAAGGAAGGAAGGAAGGAAGGAAGGAAGGAAGGAAGGAAGGAAGGAAGGGAGGGAGGGAGGGAGGGAGGGAGGGAAGGGAGGGAGTTCTCTTACCCCCTGCCTTGGCCTGCTCACCACTGCCATTGCACATTCACTTCTCTCTTTTGGGGCTTGCAGACAATTCCAGATTTTTTCAAACACCCTTCTCTGTTCCATGCCAGCTCCAAGCCACCACACATACAGAACATTTAAGAAGGATTGCAGAGGAACTCCAAGGTCTTGTTTCTGCTCCTTCCAATTACTTCCCTTCTTGTTTTGCACCTCCCTGCAATGTACAAAATCCTAGAAAACCTTTGAGAGCTCTGCTTGAGTGAGGGGTGCAGAGTTTGACCTGCAGCAAACTCAGCATTTTTCTTCACTTGCAGTGGTCACAGTGTCTCACAACCTATTTCTCTTCCTTTCTTCCTTATCAGGTTAATTTTTTCCATAATTCATATTTTCATTTCATGCCTGTTTTTAATCAATTCTCTGGAACTCCTTTTCCCCTCACTCCACATCCACTGCATTCATCACAGTTCCTCTTCTGCCAGTCACAGACAACTGGAATTCTTTACTTTGCAGTTCCTATAAGTCAAGTGTCCTCACTGTAATGTTTCTCATTGCAGACCAAGCATGGAAATAGTGCAACTCACTTTGGTGCACAGAACTCTAATGTGGGGGATCCTACGACCCACAGTAAACAAAGAAGTGCCTCTAAATGTAATTCATTCCCAGTAGACTATCTATCAGCTAACTCTTCTGGGGAACTCAGTGGGTGCTGTTGCAAACTATCAGATTACTGGTTAGGGCCAGCTCTGTCGTAGTTATGCACGCAGAGCAGTGTTTTTAACCAATACCATCCATTTTTAACACCATTCCTCATGAAGAGGGAGGCAATGTCTAGAAAGGCAGCTAAAGTACGGCTGCAATTAATTGTGCACAGAATCTGATTTTCATTAATAATCATGGAGAAAAGACTGTTAAACTATCTATTTCTCTACCACAATATCTTTGCTTTTTCTGGTTTTGTCTGTTGTGTTGTCTCTTCTGAACACCACAAGTAGTTACACTATGCCACAAACTTATTTCATTTTTTATAATTCAAAGCTATTTTAAGTTATTCAAGCAATACAACTATATTTTTATGCCACTATAACTTAATAGCCAAATGGATGGGTAAAATAATTGCTCCTGGGCTGAGAGCCATTTGCCAAGTTTCGTTCCAGAGTGATAGAGTGATGTTTGGAGTTAAGTTGTAAATCCCTGTGAACAGTGGATTTGTAATGAAAATACTGGAACAAACTTCTAACTATGACAACACAAAAGATATTGCTAAAATAAAAATCCAACATGTATTAAATTAACATATATGCATGTGTCATAACATTAGTATATGTTGGTCATCATATATTTATGGTGCCCCCATCATAAGTTTATGGTACCCAAAGGGTGCCCCCATTGCTTCTGAAGATTCTTTCTTTTCTCTCAGTCTCCACTATCATGGGTGGAATGTTCCTTCTTGCCTGCTTTCACTGCTCCCCGCTTCTGACACCTGTCCACATCAGCAGTGTTTCTCCCTTGTCTTTCTACATCATACTTTTCCTAGGCTGCCAGTCCAGGTATCTAGAATAGATGGAGAGGTATCTAAATGGGAAAGCAGCTGATCCCATCTTCTTGAGACAAATTTTGAGAAAGTATGAGCTTCCCTCAGCTTGAGGGAAGGCAAAGAATAACTGTAATGAAGCTAAGTGGAAAGGTAAAACGATCTGTATTATCTGAAAAATGCAAAAAAGGTGACCAGCCTTGGGCCCTCCAATGGCCACAAGCAGTCAGACAGACCTCTGTTTTATGTCTAGCCCAAGAAGTGGCAAATCTAACAGTCAATATGTCTTTACATAGGAGACAAAGTGATACCTGCATCACAGATAACAGCCATTGCAGCAATATTCTGTTCCCTTACTGTGACAATCTCCACTTAAAAACCTAGTCAACCTCACTCTGACCATTCCCTGCCAGATTGAATGAGCTCACAACTTGACATGTTATTCCTGCATCCAAGAAGTCTACCTCCTCTTTGGGCTAAAACCTTTCAATACAATAGGCGAAAATCATTGCTAACATGAGAATATAGTGCTCCACTAAAATAAAAGGACACCTGTTCAGTCATTTGGAGGGAACAATGTGTTCATTCCAAAATAACATCTAATGACTTTGAAAACATATCCATATCTGGGTAAGAGATATGTTATTTTTTTCTAGCTTAACGATTATTGCAATAAATTTTAAATATTTTGTATAAACACCTGGATTAGATCAACCCAAACAAATTTTGGTTTTGAAAACTTTCATCAAATTTAAGCTTGGGAAAAAAAAAAAAAAAAGTGATATTTTTCTTGCAAAGTTGCCAAAGGTGGCTTTAAAATGGAATTTTCCAATTGTTCCAACTTTTATCAAAGATTCTCTACAGCCAAATAAAAGTATTATAAACATCATTATAAACATCATTATTTGGGAGAGTTTTTTCTGATGTTTCAACAAGGTTAAAATCAGTTGCTTTAAGAACCTGAGTGTCTTTTTCTCAAAAATTTTACCCTGTTGTGAAAAGTTTTGTTTTTACTGTCCAGTGTTTAATGTTTAACTTTTCTTTCTTTTGTTGTTGTTGTTTTATTTTAACATGCTTGCAGCATTGGAGTTTGCATACCAGCATATTCAAAAACCTGCTGTCATAGGGGAACCTCTTTGGATAGAGTAAGAAATACAGTGTTAGGTTCACTGTAAACATTGCATTCTTTTAAAAGAACTACAAGAGCCTACAATACAGCTTTGAAAGAGAGCTCCTGAAGAAATACCATTATGCAGGTAAACTTAGAAGAGAATTCTTCCCCTGTTTCTGAAGGGGTAAACAACATGAAATTAGAAAGCTGTGGGCTACTCTAATTAGCTGGGAAGGGCAGCAAGAACACGGCACTGCAATCCTGCAAGCCCCAGGTAAATTTTCACTGTGAAAGAAGCCCTCTGCAGAGACTGGCCCCAGCAGAGCATCTCTGTTGACATGAACATCAGCTGTTCACTGGTGACCTAAGGACACCATGGTGACCCTGTACCCCTTTCTACTCTCAAGCTGGCAGAAGGAGGCCTGGCCAGCTTCATTGTGTAATGTTGTTCTGTACAGTAAGCTGTGGAGAGTGCATTACTGGTTACAGAGCTATGTGACTTCCCAACAGGGTATGCTCCAGCAGGGCAATGCCTTTCAGAGATCATAACCCATGTACATGTAATAGCCCAACATTTGCATAGCTGCTTCAGTTTGCCCAGGCACTCTGTTCTTTAGAGGCTTTACAGACTTCCTGTGAACACTTCCTCCTCCATGCCCTGCTGCCAGCAGGATCAAGGATGGGCCAGTGCTGCTGGTTCACTTGGAAATGGTACTCCACAAGCTAGACTTTTTCCACACATACCTAGTTAGAGAAGTCTGGATTAGGGAGTTACAGTCATATGACTGATAGATAGTCTAGTGCCGTTGTGATGGCAATGTTAAAAAGGCTTTTGTAACCTAGGACAGATAGATATGACAGGTGATGTACAAGAAAAATTAATTCCTAAAGAGATGGTACTGGCAATTAACTTTGAGGCCCTACACAGGGTTTTTTATATGAGAATAGAGTGCAATTCTTGATATATAAATACCAGTTCATACAACAGAAAAAGGAAATCTAAACATCCAGGCTGTTTAAAAATAAGACAATATCTCACTCTTAGCTTTGTATTTGCAGTTTCTAATAATCTAGCATGAAGCTGGAATATGGTTTGATGTGCTCTTATTTATAGTAATTATTCAAACTTGAGAAAAATGACCCTCCTAGGAGTCCAAATTTCCTTTTACATAAGCTTCCTCTGTCTGCATTCATGTTCTCTATGTCTTTAGGCTGACAAAGCAGTTGTTTCAAACATTCACAAAAACAACGTTTCTTGGAATGGCTGGTTCCTTTGAGGAATATTCAGCAGAAATATACCTGTGGTTATTTTTGCTTAGGATTTAATTGACTGAACCAAGCAAAGAATAAAAACCATGCCAGCACAACCCATTGTGTCCAATCAAAGCATTTCAGATATCAAATAGAGGATGTACAAAGTGAACAGCTTGTGAATGAGCTGCAAACTAAAGTAGGGAAGGAGTTAATCCTCTCACTGGCTTAGAAGAAAGATCGCAGTTGCCAGCTTGTATATAGGAATTTGCAGGTTGGTGGGGCTGGGCCAGCTCTGGGGAATTAACTAATTCCTTCATCTTCTTCCAGTGTATTATAAGATGTCTGGGTTAGAGGAAGTGAAGCCTGAAGCTGGTGGGGAATGGTCAGTCAGTAAATAATGAGGATAATGCTAGAAGGAAAAGAACTAGGGAGAAGTTCTCTTAATCCCGTAGTTTCAGAGAACAGTTCCATGCATGGCCTTGCACTGCTCGTGGGAACTGTTTTGAACTTTTTGTAGGGTGACAACCTCTTGCTTCAAAGGTTCAATATACTTTACTAGTTTTATTTTGAGGGTTTTTTGGAACATGACACAATAGAGAAATTTTTCACTGTTTGTAGCAGTGTCAAATTCAGAATCTGGCCTGGCATTGATGGCAGAAGATAAGCAAAATGGTTTCCTTATATGCATGAAAAAAACAACAGAAGAGGAGATGTGTACAAATCATGTTCGTCCCCAAACACAAAGATCACAGATAAACTTCAAGTTGTAGTTGCTTCAATGTCAGATTAGATGAGTGAAGTCCAGCCCTCCTGAGAGAGTACAGTGTGTGGTTCATGCTCTTACTATGCACGAATAAACTAAATGTAGAAAAGTTTATGCAGCTACTTAAAGTAGCAGGAAGAACAATTCTCACATGGACATTTTTTGCCCCTTTTATCCTGCTTTCATGCACATTTTTTTTTTTTCAGATCCAAACAGTCATTTTTATGTCATTTTTTAATCAAAGAATTGGAGTATTATGTTGGATTTATAATCCCTATAAATCTCCAGATACTTACACACCCTGCTTAAGAAACATCTCATACTGAGGTCATCAACATAATTACATAATTCATACCTGATCTTTTTCTTTTTTTTTTTTTGGTGGTGGTGGTGGTGGTGGTGGTTGGTCTGTTGGTTTGTTGGCTCATTAGTGTTTTTTGTTTCTTTCTTTCTTTCTTTCTTTCTTTCTTTCCTTTTTTTTTTTTTTTTTGAGGTTTTGAGGTTTTGAGGTTACAGGAGGTAGTAGAGCTCATTCAGCAGCAGATTATAGGAATAAACAAGATAGGAGAACAAAGAACTGATTATGGTGAGAAGCTGTGGTAACTCAAATATCCAAATTAAGGGATGAATGCACCCTCATCCAAGAGGACAGAGCAGGTTGGGACATATGGTCTTTTTAAGAGCCTTAATGCTTGAATACAGCAGGAAGAAAGGCTGGCATAGCAGACACAAACATAACAGCAATCACAATGCTTGCCACAAAATATACAGCCTCCATATTGCCAGAGGGGAAGGTCAAGTGCTTCTGATGACATTGCTCCCTCACATGCTTTTATTACATCTCGCCTATCAGGCACAAGCTTGCATAACTTGCATCAGATACTAAGTACACAGAACAAACACAATTTATTTGCCAGCAGCCAACAGGAGGCAACTATTCACATGACATTTTCTTTTCCAGCTATGCTCCGGATCCTACCGTCTGAATAAGTTATATTCATTTCATACTCACTGAAGGCTTTGCTGAGACAGGTTGCACTGCCTTGACACAGCTGGATACAGCTACGTGCTGACTGATGGTCAATTTACACCCAAAGAATAACCTTCCTTTAATATACTGCTGAATCAAGAAATGGCTCTACCTGCACCATGTATGAGCTTGACCTATGTAACATCTTGGCATAATTTATACAAATCACGTGGAGTAACTGGTTAAAGTATTATAAATTATCTCTTAATTATTTTCTGATATTTTTTCTGAACAATTTCACTAACAAACTGACAGACTTGTGGATTAAAAAACAAGTAATATTTATTTGTTTTTTTGTTTTCTGTTTTTTTCTCTGAAGTCTGTTGTTAGACTGTTTTAATTCACTGTATTCATATCTCTAAAAGCTCTGAGGCAAGCTGAGCTGTAGGGTCAAATGTCTTCTCCAGTGTTATTCACATCCTAATTCTGAGATTTTTTTTTTTTTTTAAGAAAGCACACAGTTCTTTCCTAGTGATTCAGTTGTTCATAAATTATATACAAGAGAAGTAAACTCAAGCCAAATGCAGGCTCTTGTTTGGAAAATGTCAGCTGATGTTAAAGCCTCCCATTATTACCATTTCAATTACACTGCCTTGGAATCTGTCCTGAGGAAAACAAAACCAATATATAAAGACTGGACTGTCATCCTGGTGCTACAGCCACGAAAGCCTGGAGACATTTGCTAGCGGTTTCAATAGAAGCTGAATTTTGTTCAGAATAGGCACCAATCTTTTTTTCTTCTTTTTTTCTTTTTTTCTTTTTTTCCTTTTTCTTTGAATGTTAGTTGCCAATATGAGAACACTAACCCCATTGAAACCAAATATGAAGAACTGGTCCGGAGTTTCCAGAAATGATAAAAAAGAGAAAGGTGTACTGTACAAATGTTTCTTGCTTCATGTTTCCTAATTCAATTCACCTCTCTTCAGTGTAATCAGATGGCAAACAGGCTAGAATAAATCCCTGGACTTATCTTTGCTTGAAAAACATTAAGAGTTAGTGTTAAAATAATTTGCGATCCTGTAATTTCTTTAGGTCCCATCACCAGCTGTGACCTGGGGTGAGTCTGGGGGTGTGGGAGCTGGAGGGATCAGCATCAGCAGGTGAAGGTTCTGTCCTCAGCCCAATAACATGCATTTCTTTTCCTGTAGCTTGAGCAATGTCAGTTCCACACGTTTGTTAGACTCCTGCTCAGCAATGCTGGAGGGATGAATTTTGTGCTTAGCTGACACTTTGCAATTTTCTGCCTTGGGTTCTCTAAGCATTCCGTGTTAGCGGCTTTGCAGACTGAGATGCCTATGACACCTCTGTTTGGCTCAGCCTGTTTTATGCTCTTGTCTGATTTTTTCAAGGGTTTTTAATCACAACTCCAGCAGATTGATCAATGACAGATATGAGCAACAACTTTTGAATGCTAACAGTGCAGGATTTTTTATCTGAGATAATATTTCTCTCTTAAAAGACCTCTGCTTTGCTATGTATTAATTAAAATCTAAATACTAAATATTGATTGATGCGTTATCAGGCCATAGCAGTTGGGCCCTGCCACATTGATTTTTTGCTGTGATTTATTATCATATTTAAGAAAAATCATTTTCTGTGATTATACGAGGAAATAGACTTTAGTGAGGGTGTAATTCTTTTGTATCACTTTTGTTGTGCAGAGGACGGGCCAATTCCTCAATTGTGGCTAAGATCGCTGATATCCTTCATTGCTTCTTCTCTTTGGCCTCCGACGGCTAATGCTTTAAGCCTGCTTGGTCTTGTCATTAGGAATAATGGGCATTAGGATTACCTCTTTAATCACAACTAAGATTAACAGATGGTATGAACCCAACATCTTAAAATTATCTAGTTATTAACAACTATTTCCTTTTAACACATCAATAACATTTGCTTTTCCTAACTGCTCAGGCAGAAATGTAAACTCTAGCATTAATAACAGGAGAATTTATCACTTTTGTTTATTACTGTTCCTTTCTACATAAAGTCATTCTAAATTTAAATATTAAGAATATTTATAAGTAGCTCTAAACACTGTGGAATTGTATCTGCTATTACTATGTAAATACCTATTTTCTGTATACCTGTGTGTGTATGTCTGCCTATGGATATATATGCCACGTCAGGTATGCATCTTTAATAGTTTCAACAGAGGAATGAATAAAGTTTTATTCTTCTAGTTGAAGATTTTTTTCCTGTCAGTAAAGAAAAAAAAACACAACATATCAATTAACATCCTGAATAACAGTAATCTGTATGAACCAGCAGCAGAAGGAATAACTATGAATTCTTTCATTTACCATAAAGCAGATTACTAAAACTACCACTTATCAGATCTAAATGCAAATGTTATTCTTGCTGTTTTCTCTGTATTTTGCTCAGATTTGGATGCCCAGTGAGGATTTATTAAGGTGTTGTAGGACATAGCTAGCTATTTTACTGTGTATTTTGCTTCGTTTTTCATTTGGTATTGGTAAAGGAGTTATTGAGAACACTGTATAGTGACTTAAAGGCAAAATTATCATCTGAAATGGACAGTTAAAGGAAGACAGTTTTTTGTTTGTTTGTTTGTTTGTTTGTTTTTTGTTTTTTTTCAGAGGGGCACAGGTGGTATCCAATTCTGAGAATTATTCTGCAATTTTTCCAGTTTCGCTGGGAAAACAGAAAAATAGGTAAATAATGGATACAAATATCAGAACTTTGAAATGGTCAGCAGCTATCTTGGATTAACCGTTATATATTATGTGCTTCCTTTGCACTGAACTCAGCAAAAGACAGGAGAGGATGGAGACCATACTTTTAGGGTTTCACCTTTACAACAGATTTCTTTGCATCTGTGTTACAGTTATAAATACTGATATTAGTAAGTACAGAATGGTTATGACTAAAAACTGAATATCATAACACAGCACCTATTCATTCAATAAAAACAGTGACATAATCATGCCTGTCTTTCATAATCACAATCTCTGCAAATCTAACTAAAGATTTCTGCTTAAAATTTAATGGAAAGTTCCCATGTGTTATTAATGATAATTATGATAATTGAGGGGGGGGGAAGGGGAAGAATTGTTCTCATTTCTGGGATATAAGAAATCAATAGTTTTCTAAAATAGATTAACCTCTATATTTGAGTTACTGATAGAATGTAATACTTGCTCATGCTGCTCAGTATTGTAATAATTTTTAATGTGCTTACTAATTGAACTTAAAACATTTAAACACGACTTCAAGCATTACAAGGAAAATATTTAATAATAGTGTTCTGTTTTATATGCACTTTTTTTCCTGTTAATTGTGCTGATGAACATTTTAAAGAAAAGCTGTTACAAGAGGTTGACAATAAACTTTCATTGTTGTAAGAACCAAGGAGCAAAAAAACTACATGGACCACTACCAAAACATTGTGTAAGCAGTGCAAAATGGAAGGCTTAAGTCTGTTATATCATGAATTTCTAAATACAGAAATACTCTATATATTGTTTATACTCTAAACATTTATGTCAGATCTCGATTCAATATGAATCTCCTGATAGTGTGTACAGTAACCTTTTTTCTGTTCCTAAAGAATTAATGTTCCACTCTCCACTGATGTCTAATGTTTATTGCAAGGATACAGCAAGGGAAACTGATTATCTGAATTAGACAAAGGACATAGTGCCACTAATCATATAGAACATGCCATCAAAAGTGAAAATTAAATATAAAAATGATAGATTCTTCCCTACTGCTACTCACTCAGATCTCTTTCCATTAGGTCAGTGTCAAGTGTTAACTGTGGCATGTATGTAGACAAAAAGACAGTATTATCTCTTTCAAGTATCTATTAATGAAGTACTTCCCTAAATTGGACTTGTTTTTGTCATGGAATTGCAGGGTACAGAGTAATAGGAAACATGTCTTCTTGCATTAACCAAGTCTAAACTGCATACATGAAATTAAAGTCTACTGAATTTGTTGGGGAACTGTTGGCTTTGTTTGTCTGCTTTCATCCACTGGGCACAAAGTAAGCCCAAAGTATATGACAAAACACTAACATCACAAAAAAATTGCTGTTTACATTTCTTCCCTCACCCCCCAAATAATAACAGTGATTACACTGCACTATGGACTAATCGCTGGCTAAATAGCTTCTGTAGGCAAGACAGATGTGCTACTGTTTGCAGCTTTTCACCTTAAGGAAGTCCAAACTGGGGATCTGGTCCAACAAGCAGTTACACACAGGAGTTACTTCATCCTCTGGGACTACAGATTTTATCCATAAGAATAAAAAGGTTATCATTTGATTATGATAAATCATCAATAATTAGAAGGAAAAAAATATTTTCCAGGTTACTTTGGATGTGACTAGCACAGGAACAAACAAGACAACAATACCCCTTCACATCCCAAGTCTGTGATAAAGCTGCTAATAATACAAAAATAACTAGCTGGATTAAATAATAATTAATCATCATCATCATCATCATCCAGGTACTAGTTTGAAGTTATTCTTTACATTTATACAGCACTAGGGATTTCCATATTGTTTAACAAGCCTCTGAGAAAACTAAGTTCATCATTCAAAGAAATTCCCCCATGTAGCTGTGTAGCACACAAATGTAAGGTGAAAAGGAGGGAAAACCCACGTAAGATGGGTTAGAGAGAAATTGCTTTCATATGAATTTTGTTACTCTATAAGTACAAGTTGTTCTTCTCTTTACAACACCAATCAAAAATGACAAGTGGTTACCAGGAAAGTCTTGTGTGGGAGAAAAGATACAATGTGGTCAGGGAATAAATGGGGAAATAAGTTGTGGCAATGTTTCTCCTTTGGTTAAAGCTCATTTTTGGAGGCCTGCACATATAATGGTACCTGCAACTTTCACATTGACTGTCCTGAGTGATCTATGCAGTATGTCTGGGGTATGGTTAGACACTGAAGAGTCCCAAAACTTTTGCAGATGAAGACGGGAAAACATCTGGGTGTAGGCAGCAGCACAACAAGGATGAGTGACTCCTCTACCACTCACTTAGGCACACATCTCTCTCGAGTAATGCAATGTAAAAGTGGAGTTTTCAGGATTAGAATTTGAACATAGTTAGCTCATACCAGCAGGGAAGGCCAATCTGTGACGTGTGTTGCACAACCTCAGGGAGAAACGAAACACAAACCAGTGAGACAAAAGCACATAAGAACCCATATGTGTAACAAGACCACAACAGAGACGGGTATGACGAGTTGCTGCTGTATTATATGATGGTAAATATCTTGATCCCTTAAGGATGAGTGAGCTTCAAGCTGTTATAAACAGTGGAGAGAGACACCTTTGATCCTGAGATGACAGGACACAAGGGACGGAAGGGAGATGAGATGAGTCTTGCTTGCCTGTTGATGAGAGGGACTTTGCTGCCCCTCACTAACTCAAAGCTGTGGAAAAGAAGACCATACAACTGACATACCTAAAAATATTCTGAGAAGCAAACACACTTCTGAGTAAGCAGTTTCAGGCCAACAGACCCTGTCTAGTATGTGCCTCTCAGTGTAATTCTCCAGCTATTTTCCCCATGCAGAAGGCATAGGAGTCCTTCCTCATTCCTCAGAGTCTCTCTATGCTGGCTTTGCCCTTCTCACACTACACAGAGCCAGTGGGCCTGCCTCAACAGAAATTACTCTTCCCTTTACCCCACCTCCCTCTAGGATGGTTGCCTCACTAAATGATTTTGAAGTCTCATCTCTTCTGACTCTTCTTTCTTCCAAGTACTGTTCTCCACAACTACACTGAAAGGAACAGATTTCTGGTTTTCTTCATCAAAAGGAAATGGCTTTTTTGGCCACTACACAATTAAGACACGAAGGCTTTCAGATTACTGTCTAGAAGACTTTGGGAAAGAGAAAGTTGCCTTTTTTTTTCTTTTTTTTTTTTTTTTCTAAGTTTGCATTTTCAAAGCTCCATTTCACATTATTTCACATAGTTTCTCAGGCTTGAGTGTCATAAAGATATTTTCCCAACACAGGCCCAGGGACTACTCTGTTTTATCTTGCGTATAATCCTGGTATCTGCCACTGACTCTAGATTTGTGTGCAGAACAGGCCCTTGATACTTCAGGAGTCTGCTGGTGCAATCTCTTTGTTTATACAACCTGCTGATCCCAACAAAAATCTTAGTCCTCAAAGAATGATGCATTTCAAAAGAGGTAGAAAAAAAATATTTTTGCAGCTTACATTGTGGTTTTAATTATTTTGACACCTATGTTAAACCACCATGTTTTTAACGTGTAGTTTTTTTCATGTTTAACAAGTACTAACTTTATCTTTCAAGGTTTCACATCCAGAGAATGGTAACTGAACAACCATATGTCTGAGGTGGAAAACTTACTTATGTGATTTTAAAGACAGAGAATTACTGTGTGAGCTTGATTCAAGAACAAAGTTTTTTATCAACATTCTCAGTGCATTTCCTTCTTTCTTTTTTACTCACTGGCATCTGTGTAAACTCAATATAAATATTTATTACAAGCCCAAGTGAGTGAAAAACTTCAGTGTAAGACTATGAATGGATATGGATGATTTCACAAGCTACAGATTTGTGAAGAGTCAGCCACAAAGCATTTATCTTTTTGCAGAAGACATCACAGCATCTCCCAGTGGTCAAGAATATCAGGATGTGGAGTAGTCTGCAAGCTTTGATTGACTGCATAGGATGACTAGCAAACACTCCATCTCAATTAAATATTCTGGGTTTTCCCTGACCAATATCTACTTTCTCATATTCTGGATGTTGCTTCACTCTTGGGTCCTCTGATGCCCTAATCCCCAAGCTAGCGTCACTCATGGCACAGTCTGTAATGTCACAAGGTCAGCTGAAACATGGGTCTGTAATACGATTAAGACTCATCAGAATGGTTTTAGCCCTTTCCATTTCTGAGAGAGGAACAGAATTATTCAAGATTTGCAACAACGACTTCTAGCATTTACTAAGTATTACCTTCCTCCCCCTCTGCCTGGCATTTCTCTGAGGAATCTACTAGACTGTTTAACAAATTTGTGTAAATTCTTTAATGAAAACAGAAAACAAAAATAGAAAAAAGCAGCTGATGCTTTTTTGAAAATAACTTGGCTTCAGCATCATGTGGGTTTGCATTTTTAATGAAGTGAAGTCAACTATTTAACAGCTTTGGTGATTCAGTAGTTAGCCTGTGAGTAATCAAGATGGGAGGTGAGAAATAACACATATGTCCTTTCCACAAGTGTTCTTCCACTCTATTCTCCTCCATCTTCATGCAACAGCTTTTACACATCAAGTGAGAAAATGAAAAAGCCTTTTAATTTTGAATATACTATAGCTTTTCAAAATCACGTGTTTGAAAATGTTGGAAAACACAAGCTCATTGTGGTTTTACAAACACTTATGTAAGCATCTTGTAGGAACACTTCTGTAAAGCTTCACATGAAGATAGGAACATTTCTATAAAGCTTCATGTGGAGAAACACTGGACCTCTTACTTTATGTAGTAACTTCAGGTCCCACGTTGGAGGTTGTCAACTGGATGCCATAGGAAAGGCATTTCACACACTTCCACAGGGAAATCACCTCCATACCCTATCTACCTTGACACCCAAATCCCAGATACTGTAGCTTAAGTGACAGCTGGATTTTGAATCCCATGGCTCTATGCCTCTTGACAGATTCATTGTGACACTGCCCAGACTGCCTGCAAACTGGCAGACAGCTCTGTTTGCCAAATGTCAACATTGTTTAATTGGCATTTCAGCCCACTACTCATTTTTAATGGCCATGACAAAGATTCAGCCAGCAGAGTGCTGAAGTAGTGGCAGCATGTTTAGGCTGCTCTGGCTGCAGCCTCTCTTAGACAGCTGTGGGGTGGCAACAGCAGCTGGGGTGTGAAGACAGGCTCTTGAAAGCTGCTGAACAACTTGCTGGAAAATGCAGAAATTGGGGAGGAGGAAGAAGACAGCAGAAGAATGACAAATGCAGGGGTAGATGCTGGTATTTAAAGTAACATCATGTTATAGAAGTGGCTAAAAAACTTTAGAGCTCCCAACATATCTTACAGGGAAAGCAACTGTCCCATTGGAAGAACAGGCTTGCCAATATCAAGAAGATAGTTGATATGCATATACTGATCTGTAAAAAGTTTTACTATGTAATATATTCAGAAATATCAAACCTTTGAATGAGGAACTTGTTGGAAAGTACATGAAGTCCATATGCCAAAGCATCTGAGAGATGACAATTCATATATTAACATGGCTGTCTATTCATTCATAATTGTTGCCTACACCTCAAGAAATAGATCTGTTTCTCTTTTTCATATCTATCTCCCTGTCCTGTCAGAGCAGTGGTAGATTACTTTTTCTCACCGTGCTAAACTGTGTTTTTTCCAAATAAATTATTACACCTCTCTTGGCTTGCAGCAATAGCATGGAAGAATGGATAAACAATCCACATGGTTCAGCCATCATACTAAATCTTCATCAGACACTGTTTCAGTGGCTGCATCCCTTTATCTTATACATGTCAACCCTGATTTCCTGTAAGAGCATCTTTCTGCATTATTTCATATTGCTCTAAATGGCAGTATATATGTATATATGGCAAATCACTGTACAAAATACTGCCAGAATGACAAGAGGTGTGGTGGAAAAGAGACTGAGTCAAGGTGCTTGAAGCTTTCCTAAAATTAGCATCCTATATGATTTTTTTTAAATCTCCAAAATAAAATGTATGGAAAAAAATGGGGGGGGGGGCTGGGGGGAGGATTACCAGATAAATATATGATTGAACGTTTGTAAATAAGCTACAGTAAAACAGAAAGTAAGTATGAGATGTGATTACATGTATAACCATGTCTTTTTAAGGGAAAAAAAAAAAAAAGACATTGAAGACATTACAGGAAAACTAAAAATTTTTAAATTTGAAATTATAATTGTCACATCCATGTTTTCTTTCATCTAGCATTTCTTCAATGGTAGCATCATTGTCACTTAGTGGAGTCAGAATATTTTGTATTGAACCCCTTCTCCTGGTGAGCCCACTTTCCAAAGTATGGACTTTATTAATGATGGAGGACTGTTTTAAAGCTTAACATCAAGAGCTCTTTTAATGGGCTATTGTAAAAGGATTTCCCAACTTTAGTGAGAATTATGATATTATCCATCAATCTAACAACACATTAGGCATAAAAGAAAGCTTTCCTAGTCTCAATAGCATTTTCAATAATACTCCCTTCTAACTGCATGCAGGTGCATGTTTTCAGCCACTCTTCACAGTACCTTAACAGTCATTACAAATCCCACTTATCTAAACCAGTGATTAAAAACCTTTAAGGGGAAGCTGTTTAATTAAAAGTAAAGTAGACATTTATTGTGTGTTTAGTGTGCCAATTTTGCTATGACCTAAGAACTATTCCCTAATTAAATTAGTAATTCTTTCCTGTATTACAGCTACGATATGATAATGCAAAAGAAACGCAACAGCTAATTCAAAACTCCTATGCATATTTCTAAAGTATTAGCTGGAGTAAGTTTTAAAAAAATGAGGCTGTATTTTGCCTTGAAGGGGCAGGATAGGGATATTCCTGTCTGTAAGGATATATTAATATTTTTCCTATCAATTTTAACAAAACCAGAATGACACCTGTGGAACGCATGGTCGTGATTCATTTACTTACATTGAGTTAAATCCGTTATAATTTCTTTGATTTCAGTGGAATCCATCCAGACTGACAAAATCATTCCATATGTAATATTTTCTACAGATTAGAAACATGCTTTTTTGTCACATTTCATTCAGCATTATCCATATGTATGTTCAGAGAACCTTATTCTAGTCACTCTCACGCTAATGTAAATCAGAAGTAATTCCACTGCCACATTTATACCAGGCACAGTGTAAAATCAAACTGCTTAAATGTATGCTCTCACTCTCTCACTAGGCAATATACATACTTTTGTTTGTGTATAATGCAGGCAGATATTAACATTAAAATATAGTGAGCCTTAAGATTGAAATGTTGCCTCTGTATTCCTCAGAAACCAGGGATGTTCTCCCAGAAATGGCATGATGGATTAGTCACCTAAACATCACCACAAAACATGAGTATGACTGCAGAAGCTTTATGAGGCACAGGACAACTGACAGTCACATGAGAACACAACTCTGCTGTTCCGTTTTTTATCATTATTACTTTAACACTGACATCTGACCTCTTTAGCTGCTTGTGTGTATTGAAGTGTTCCTGGCTCACACCTGGTGTTAGTAATAAAGCACAGCATGCATAAATAATGAAGATATGTTTGTGAAACTTCACTAAGTGGCAACTGCCTGTGACAGAAATCCTGCTACTAACACTTACTGCTGTAAAGGTTTGTTAATGGAGGCTGCTCAGCAGATGACAAAATGACCCAATTAAAGTTTATTCCAAATGACATCAGGGTCATAAAAAGGAAACAAAAGAGGAGAAAATGGCTCTGGTGGTTTGAAAATATATTGCAATATATATTATTCAATCTGTGCTTTTTGCTGTCACAAGAGGGCTTCCTATTCATTTAAAATCATATTTGTATAAATTCAAGTTGATGAATGGGGTGATTTTATTAGACTGAAAAAATGATGGTTTGGGTTACACTGCTGGGCATGCTTTCTATGAAAAGATCTACTAAGAAAGTATTTTGAGACTGGTATAAGAGACTGTTCTCCTGTCAGATACTGCATCAGAGACATTCCAGGTGAGCAAAGGCTTTCAAATTCAAGTAGTCAGTGTATTTGGGGGGGAGGGGAGGGAGGGGGGAGAGGGGAAAACACTCATATACACAATAAAATTCTTCTAGTGCAGGGCTTGTCTTATTCTGATTTGTTCTGAAATTTCCAGATCAGGGCTGAAACTGTGCGTGCCTTGAGGACTACACATATTGCCAAATTTACCAAAAAAAAAAAAATAAAAAAAAAAAGTTATTTACTCTTAAATGCCCCTTTGATATGAAAGGAGGAAATATATGCAAATGAAAGAAGACTGAGGTGCTCCAATAAGTAATCAGTGAGTAATAAAGTGTTTGTGATTTTGAGGCATATGCAGTTAATTTTCCATCGGTTCCAGTCATAACTCCTTGTAAAGAAAGAAGAAAAACTATCCCACTGGTTTTCTTTTACCCTCAGACTCTGTGTGATTTTTTTCAGGCAAAGAGTAGAAGTAAGGAGAATGTGTTGTCAGACCACAAGTACCTCTTGTGTGTTTCTGTGGAGGTGAAATGAAAATAGATCAGCTCACTTCTGTCTGAGAGACCGTAAGGCCAGCCCAGAAGCCCTAGAAACACTCTTCAGACAGTGCAAAACTAGACAAGTTAGGGTCATTTTTAATTTAGGCCATTATTTTTAACCCAGCAAGCCAAGGAGACAAAGCCCACAAAAAAGCATGACTGAGTACATCAGTTTCAGCTGACGGAATAAGCTGCAAAGCCCTACTGCTCAGAGAAAGGGTGGTAGGAATTGGTTCCAATTAATTAAGTTTTCCTATGAGACTTTTCCCATATTATATTTGAGGAGAGGGACAGGTTGTTTGCAGTCCCATTAACATGTTTTAATAAGTTACTGCTGCCTCATCTCAGACAGACTGCTCCTCTCCCCCACTCTGATTTGACTTGTAAAGAGTTTCATTTTTTAGGAAAGTTCATTTTCAGGAGGTTGGGTTGTTTCTTTTTTGTTATTTCTTTTGTTGTTGTTGTTTTACCTTGCACCACTACATACTTGCAGCAAGTATTCAGTGAGGTGATATTCTGCAGCCAAAGGGCAACAACCCTTTGCTCACATGCACGCTCCACCAGCAAGAAAACACATTGCTGCATGTTAGCAGTCAGCAACTACCTAAGCAAAGAACCTTCAAATTTGTAGGGACTGCCTCTTGAAGTAACACTAAAACACATTTTGTCAACTTTTAAGATGTAGCTTTAACCTACAATTTCCATCTTCTCTGGAGAAAAAGTGTGCTCAGGGAAGAGGGCAGGGAAAATATTTTGTTATGGATTGTTGTTTTTTTTTTTTTTGGTTTGTTGTTTTGTTTTGTTTTTTGAAATATTAGCCCATCTTCCAAAAGTCTTGGTTTGAAACATCCTGGGCCACAGATTTTGTGTTTAATAGCTCTTGATGGAAACTTCTGGTGTATATATGCCTGGGTTTTGAACCCATGCAAATTTTCAGCACTCATTTCATGTCACCACTAAAAGTAAAGGAAAATGAACACCAGGCCTCCACATTTTAATATACAAACACAGTTTTCACACAATAGTCGGGTTCTTTCTATGTAAACAGTAATATTAATTGGAATACAGCACAAGATTGTGTTTGAGCAGAAATACTGAAAAAGCAGGTAGAGCCATACTGGTGTTAATCCAAAACCATTGTCACTTTTCAATACAAAACTGGGTTTTGACCCAGTTTGACTAAATGAGTTCAAGACAGAAACTGAGCAGTAATATTTGGGCCAGCTAGCTGCTTCTCTTAGTAGAGGAAACTATTTCCCTTCTACCCCAGCTCTTTTACAATGCTTCTTGGCATCTATTACTTTTACTTGTGAAGGAAGATCTTTCTCACATTCCAGGAATGAGTGTGTGCCCTTGTAAAATCAACAAGATTAAGAAGTTTGCCTTAAGGCAGTGATTCCTGCCTTAGCCAAATATTGTGCAGAGTTATTTATCAACATTTCTTGTCAACTATGGAAAAGAGGATGAAAGTGCATTTCCTGAACAATAATATTTTCCAAACTGGGGGGAGATGGTTTGCCATTTACATTAGTGTGATATTTCAAACAGATATTTTTTCTTTCTGCCTTTTATTTGTCAACAGAAAAAGGAAGCCCATTACTGCAGAAATCAATGCTTTGTAATCCCGCCACCCTCAATGTGATCTTGTGAGATCTGCCAAGGCTGGGTCAGCACTTGGGAAGGAAATGTCCAAGAGTGGCCAAACATCCACAGTACAGAAGTGCTGCTACTGCTGTGAGACTTGTCCCACAGCACTCCATGAAAATGCTAACATACTGAAAGTAGAACATATGGTCAAATCCTCGCCCAAAATAGGCCCTCAGTAAGTGGTCATCTTTCCTTAAACCCACTGTGACAGTGTTGAGCCAGTGTGATTAGACAGTCAGGATGCTGATGTAGTACAGTAGCAGCAACCTTTTGTAAGAAAAGCAAAGTAATAGCTCTAGTAGCTTGCCCTCTTTTCAGGAATACAGCAGTATTTATCCAGTGTGTAAGAGATCTTACCCTCAGCCTTCTGACAAAATTTCTATTGTAGCTTATTATATTCTTATCTACAAACCTCCCATGCTTCAGCTAGCTGGAGTGGAACTTTTCCAACTGAATGTTTTTTCAATGGAAAACTGCTGTTTGATTGAAAACAAACCTCTCCTACAAAAGTGTCAACTTCAACAAAATCTGAAAAACAATTACAACTCCTTCAGTAAGGTTAAAATAGCCTGCATTAACCTTTTCAGAACAGTGACTCCATTTTTCATTTTGAAATTGCTCCTTCAGATTGTGTTATATTTTAAATTGAGATTAAAGACCGGGGCTTAAAATGAAATTGTTTTGAAAATGTCACTTAAAGTGGTTTGATTTTATCCTGTTTCAGAACCAAAATAAATGTTGAAATCCTGAAATCTCCCATGAAAGAGAAATTTCTTCTCCTTTGCACCTTTGCTCATGCTATGATATGTTGTTACTGTCCGTGATGAGGAAAATGCTGCATATTCTCCACATAGAACTTGTATTTCAGTCATGATCACTGTAGCTGGGTCCTGTAAAGAACCCCATTTTTCTGTCTCCCAATTTCATAAAATCATATGCTGACCTGTATTAAAATGTATAAGAGCACCAATCACTTGCTTTTACCGGTGAATTGCTGTTAGCTTTTTTAAGTTTCACGTATCACAGCCTTAACGGTATATTCCTGAAATGTAGCTGCATATTTTTGATCTACATAAACTCAAGGAAAAGAGAAAGAAATCAATGCACAAAGATTCTAAAGAGAAAAACCTTTGAAACTTTCAAAGTTGGTTGTCCTCTGCAGCGAACATTCCTTTCCTCTGTTCAAACCAAAACTCTCATATGGCCTCTGTTGCTGGAGTGAGTACCAAATAAAGCATGAGAAAGAGAGATTTGAGACGTCTCCAAAATTCAAGGATTTGCAAGTTATTGAGAATACCTGTGATTACACATGAAAGCAAATTCAGAGAGCACAGAGTTACATAAACTTCTAATTTAACAGGGTAGTGGTGACACTGTTGAACATCCTTATCTGGCTTTCACTTCCGGATGGTCCTTTAGGGCAGAGAAAAGCAGAACTGTTTAATGTCAATAGAGTGGTCTTTTGGTGGCAGACTGAAATGCAGGAGTTGCAGCTTCTAATATTGTCTTAATACAAGGAAGGGTTCTGCATCCTCAGAGCCTCTGAAAGCATGTCCTACAAACTGCACACACCAACTTTGGCTCTAAAACATGATCTTAACATCTGTGCTTCAACGTCATCTGAAGCAAAATGGGAAGAATAATGCTAACATATTTCATAGAAGTGTCTTTAAGTTCAGTTCAGGAAGTTGTTCAAGAATGTATGCAGACGCGTTATCACTCAGATTCTCGCCAGCTGAGGACCTTTCCTTGAATACTGATTTAGAATTACGTATTCTACTTCAAACAGGTCAGTAGGTCAGCCTGCTTCTAACAGTTTTATGCTTAAATACTAGATAATGAGACTTAGGAGCATCACGGTGTCTGTGGGATTGTTATGATCCATCAAAATTAGTATTGGTAAAGCTGTGGTATCTAGATATGGAGATGGTGTTAGAGAACACCTGCAGAAGACAGAGGTAGAAATCCCAAGTCCTAATTCTGACTCAAAACTGCCTTGTCTGTTTAAATTCATGCCTCTTAGTCATTTTTGAAACTTTTATGCATCTTGCTACTGCATAAAACACCTCACCCAGAAATGCATATGTTTTTGTCATCCAATATAGGCAAGCAGTTTTCTAGATGTTTAAAATGAATGAAAGCTATGACTTCTACCCCTGAATGAAAAGCAGGTAGTATCACAGCTCCTTGTAACAGGGGTACAAGAACTGAGGTCACCAATACTAGTAAAATATGCCCTAGCTGCACAAAGCCTTGACAGAAAACACCAATTGATCAAAGCAAGAACGTAAATGTATATATATATATATACACATACATACCTGGTTTGGTACATTCTACTTAAATCACAGGAATGGTTCTGATGGAAAGTTAGCTGCTGGGAAGGATACCCTTAGAAACAGCATCTGAGTCTTTCAACGGCAAAGAAGGTATTTCTAGGCACAACAGGCAGCCTGGGTTCCCATATTACTTGACTGCCAAATAGACAGGTCTGGAGTCTTCTAAATTCTTTGTCTTACTATCCTTCCATTGAAAATTGAGGTCTTTAATTAATACCTTGCAGGGGAATTCTGAAATTTGCTGATTTTTCACTTGGTTGGTTTGATGCTGTCAGCTGAGTCTTGTTTAAACACGAGAGAAATATGTAAAGCTGGACTATGAATATTTTTTTTGCAGAAAGCAGAAGCACATCTCATGTCCCACTTGAGGAAATCACTTTTACTAACAACTCGAATGGAGTTATGAATCCTTTCTTGAAAAGAACCCCGAGAACTTATTGTGGTTCATGGTTATCTTATAACAAAATTTAGTCAGGTAGTCTACCTGGAAACTCTGGTATCAGCACTTCAGCCCAAATGCAAACATTCTAGAAGGCTTTGCTAGATTCTTTTAGGTTATATGCCTAGCAGTGTGCAGTCCAAAATTAGTGCAATTAACTATGAAATGAATTCATATTAAATGGTTGCTTTAATACCAAATGAAAAAATAATTCCTCCTGCTCCTCCTTCCTCCCATTCCACTTTCTTTTGTATGTTTGAAGTTTCACTCAGGTTAAATCATCTTGGTTATACGTGGGGGGGAACAGTTCTTTCATCTGATTTGCTCTTCATGTGTAAATGTCTAATTGTTAACCAAAAATACTCTTGGATAGTAAAAAAGATTTCTTTATTTGGTTGCAATTATAAAGTAGAAAATTTCCAGAGGAACTAAAAAATATGCAAGTCATGACAAAATATTGATTGCATAGTAAGATAATGTCAACAGTGCAGAAGGTGTCAACGTTTGCAGGTGGGAGCTTTACGTATGTTATACAGCAGAGGTTTTATGTTGAAATGGAAATACAGATGGAGTGGCATGTATTTCTGGAAAACAAAGCATTGTCTGTATATTCCTACATCATGATAAAGTGTTATGATTTCTCTCCTAAACAGACTAATGAAAAAGGAAAAAGACAGTGTTTAATAATAAATCTGATATGGAGGACATTTAAGGTCATGAAAGGCAATACTAGTTGTAATGAAATCTTTTAGTCTTATTCACAGATTATTCCATCAGTAGCTCCCTGGAGTTGCAAAAGGATTTTATTCTCATATCTTTATTATTTAATTGAATGTTGGAAGTGCAACATATTGTAAATTGCTCTTAATTTAAAAAGTACTTCCTTATCTCAACATCATAGCATTCAGAGAGCTACAGGAGTACTGACAGAAATATACCTGGGCAAATTCAATAGTAGCATATGAAGTGGATGGATATAATTAGGTAAGGGAATGACTATAGGGGGTGAAGTACATAATCATACTTAATTGTGATTCAACAGATGTTCAAAATGACTGTAGCTTACACCAATCTGATGTAACAGATAAAACTGATTTCTATATTTTATCAAGATACAATTTACATTAAAATCAGTGGGTCCAAATAATTAGGGGTGTACTGAATTCTGTATGCAGGAACATACATGTATTTGGCCCTGTGCATGCTGTGGCAAATTAGAGGGATAGTGGTACATTTTCCCTGGTCATGACCATTGTTCTTTATACAACTTTCTGTTTCCTTTCCTCGGTGATGCTTAAGATTCTGCTGTTCTTCATATAAATGAAATGTCTGAACTTCTTAATCTCCAACATCTCTTTAAGGACTAATTTTTCACAGTAGGAAACTGAATCCAGGACAGTTTTCACAACAGCCTCAGTAGCCAACCCAAGAACAGGTTTCCTGGCTACATTAACACACTACCAGAGCTGAACACACAGTTTACGTAGAGCAGTTCAGAGCTTGTCTTCACTTCAAAGCTAGCCCATGTTGGAGGTCCTCTTAACTTGGTGTGAACTGAATGTTTTCTCAGTTAAACTATATCAATAAAGTCTTTTTTTTCCTCCCTTCTTTTTTTACCTCCCTTCACCTGGAGGTATGACCCAAGAGTGTCTCTCCCCTTGATTACAGGTAAAGTGACAAGGAGCAGCTGTCGTCATGTGCATACCCATTGCAAAGCTGGAAAATCCTACCACAAAAACAAACAGAACCTGGTTTCTTTTCCACTCCCCTATACAGGCTAGATAGTCTGTGTCAAAAAGCTTCCAATATGAGTTGAGAAATACTTTGGATAGATGTGACCAAGGCCATATTAGATGGGGCTCTGGGGAGTCTGATCTAGTGGAAGGTATCCCTGCCTATGTCAGGGGCATTGGATCTTTAAAGCACCTTCCAATCCAAACCATTCTATGATTTTATGACGCTGGAGGGTATAGGACAAACTGACAATCAGTGATAGTAGAACTTCACTGGTGAGGCTAAGAATAGGCAGACTGCATACTTCAGTGACCAGCCATTGGAGAAGTCCTCCAAGCCATTGTTTCAGCCATCCAACACCAAGCTTTACAGCAGAACCAATTTCCTGGGTTGGTCTGCTCTAGGCAGAAGATGGCAGTTGGGAAAACACATTATGCATGTCTGTTGTTGCTGCATTAACTGGAAGACAGGCAAAGCTGAAGGAGTCTTTGACCTCTCCCTGAAACCAATGTCATTGCATCCACACAAGAACCTAGTTGCAGTGTACTTACACTGCCTACTTCCATAGGTTTCTTGTAGGACAATGATTCATTTATTTCTTGGCCACTGCAAAGCTATCTCTGCTAGGTATTTATACAGAAACAATTGCAAGCCACTTGTGCATAGGTATTTATAGAGCACCAATCACATGCCGTTGTGCTTAATGACTGATATTAACATTGTGTGTCAAATACAAAATCTTTCTTTGAAAACAGCAGGGTCAAAACAACTCAGCTAATGAAACAGGCAATGTAGAACACATATGTGGCACCAACTCACCTATTCTATTTTTGACCACTAAAAAAATTATATGGATCTCAAGTACATGAAAATAACACAACAATTCTACTTAACTTGCATGCATGTTAACATCTCACTGGGAGGCTTACAACAGGTTTGTTCTGTTTTTTGCCTCTAAAGCAAACCCTTTGCATAAATAAGCTCTTTGCTGATAAACTAAGATTGCTAGTGCTCAGTGCAGAGGAGAATGAAGCACCTGAGCTCTTCCTTTCCTGACAGGAACGCTTGGGTTCACAGCATGCTACTGTCTATGTTTGGGTAATATCCATCTTGCAGCATGAATTAGCATACTGTGCCTGCAAGGCAGGATAGCGTTAGCCCCATTCTGTGCTCTGTAAAACAGTGAAGCTCCATGACCAGCCTTGTGGTACAATTAAGTGACCAGCCTCATACTACAAGCAGAAAGACTTGCAGGACAGCACTATAATCACAGAAATCTATTCTTCCTCTGTGCAGTTTCCCCTTCCCTCTTCTATTATACCTAACAAATAAACATAAGGTCATTTTGAAGACAGTAATTTGTACTGAGTTTTACCAAGATGTTATATTCAGTGAAAATGTTGTTGATATTATGCTATTATGGAAGCACAGACAGGGAAGCAGACAAGAGGAAGCACTACAGATATAAAGATACAATCCCTATTTTCCCAGAAAACAGAAAGACTGTGACAAAAAAAATTGTCACGTTGGCACAGGGCAGTTGCCTGGCTTTTTTGTTATAGGTCATGGCAATAGCCTGTATCACTTCCTTTAGAGGAAATGTCAGAAACACAACTGAGGTTGACTGTAAAATTACCTGCCCCACATGGGGCAGGTAATTTTCTTACCATAAGCAATTAATAGTTGGTCTACAACCTTCAGGTTTGCCTCCCTAGAGTTTGTGCACATCTTTGTAAAGCAAACCCTAGCTTCCTCTAGCCTAACTTGAACTTGATACATGGAAGTATTTATAAAGTTTTCACAAATCTATGAATAGATCAAATTCAGAGTTTTCATGACTAAGAAGATTCTCGGTCTCTCTGAGAGTCAAATTCTGCGTTTGAACCTTGTGCTTCTGACGTGTACTCATTTTCTTTCAGAGTACATAAAAAATAAGTATATTTGAGCCAACAGTCTCCCACTGTGGGGAAAGGTGGCTCACTTTCAATTACAGATACTCCTCTGCACCTGACAGAAAAAAAAAAAGAAAAAAAAAAAAAAAACAGCCTAGCTGTCATGGATAACATCATGGATAGATGTTACAACCAACTGGTTAGATCCTTAAGGTAACCATTTTTGCAAAGACGTATGCATGGATGGATGTTACTTTGAAATCAAGCCCTGTGTGCATTAGAGAGAGAATAGAGGCAGACCAATAGTTTTCAGATCTGTATGGACATACTGGCACAGCTTTGTTTACAACTCTTAATTAAACACGTACTTATATGTATGCACATACAGCAAAACAGGGTGCATTCAGAAAAGAGATTCCAAGCTGGGAAATATAATTCTTCCTTCATTCTCGCAAAGAGGAGTGAGGATATATTCTGCAGCATCACTCCTGTCAGCAGACAGGATCAGGCAGGGTGACTGACTGATCAATTAATTTTGATTACAGTAATGGCAGTGATTTTGCTATAATGGTGAAAATCACCACCTAGGAGTACTATTGCACTCTTTAAGAAAACGTGCACAACCCAGAGTTGATACTTTTTAAAATTTGTTTGAATCCCTCCCTCTATCACCACTACCACCATTTTTTACCTTTCACTAGTGGATTTTGGAATCAAACAAACAAACAAACAATGACAACAAAACACACAGAAATTCTGTCCTGACACTTTGCTTTCCTTTTTTACACCACCATAAGTGGTTAGTGAGTCGTTTTACATATATATTTTATCTATATAAGGCACTCTTTTAGTTTGAACAGCTGATGATGTAACTGTACAATAGCATATCTTTTCAAGTATGTACATTTCATTCTTTTGCTAACATCACCTAATGGCACTTTCATGTGAGGTAAACCAAAATGGCAATGGTAGTGTTGACTGTCTGTTGGTTTTTTTTTGTTTTGTTTTGTTTTTGTTTTGTTTTGTTTTGTTTTTTATTTGTTTGTTTGACTGTTTTTGGGGGGTCGTTTGTTTGTGCATTTTTCATTTTAGTAATGGCATGTCCAAAGAAACACTGCCCTGTAGGATATTAGCCTCTGTGTCATTTTTGCTTAGAAATATTTTGCACAATCTAATATGTCATTCTACACTAAAAGAAAAAAAAATAAAAAAAATAAAAACATACTAAGATTCACAGGTTTGGCATTCCAATATACTCCAGAATCGTTCTATTATATAAAGTTTTTTTTTAAGAATCCTGTCTTATGGATAGTCACTCTTTATGTAAAACAAAGGCTGTGGTTTTTCATTTGTAACCTTCCACAAACTCAGTGCTAACATTTCTAGAACACTTCTTTTCTCCCTACAGTCACACACTTGCCTCTTCTCTCTCTGTCCATGCAATCTCTCTTCCCATCATCTCTTTTTCACCTTTTTGCCCTTACTGATATTCACTGACTACTTGGGTGGCTCAAAGTTTCCTCCCTATTTTCCCAAACTGTTCTTTTTCTTCCTTTCTTTAACAAGTATAGGTTATAGGTTCTGGTTTCTGCTCTTCCTCCTGTTTCTCTATACATCTGCAAGTCACTCTAATGCAAGTTACTCTATATCAACTAATACACATCATCTCATAACAAAATGTATTCTGGCATGTTGCATGCTTATTTTGTGAAAATTTACGAGTTGTAGAAACAGTAACAATGCCAAGCAAGTTAATTCATCAGATCTGGCCAAAAGTGTCTTTCAAAAGGATTCAAACCCAGCAGGCAACCTAACCTTGAAGAGCCTCGGGACATACTTAGAGCTTTCTCCCATTCCTCATGCATGTGACATAATGGTTAACGTTGAAAGACCATCATACTTAATTTGGGAATCGATGGTCTTTCTCAGTGTGGACTTTGGAATTTACATGTTTCCATGCTCCCTTATCTAATATTTCATTCTTTCACATGTTCCTGTTATATATATGGGTGCAGTCAAATATGATTAGCCGAAATCATTTATGGAAATATATGCTGCTTATTTTTCACAAAGATTGTATTTTAACTATCCTTATTACAGAGCATAGCACATAGGCTATTATATACAATTTGCAAATACACAGATACAAAGCAGAAAACTCAGCCAACTTTAGTAGTAAAGGTGGTATCTCTACTACAGACTGCATAAATGTTACATACAAGCATGAAAACACATACTGGATTTGCAAAATATATAAGCATAACACTTGCATTTGAGTATGTCAGATATTCTTTCTAGATGGAAGATAGAGTGACACAGAGAGAAGCTGTTTCCTAATCAGGTGCTGTATGTACCCAAAGAGGGTAATCTAATTTGCAAGTAGGTGACCTATATGCCTGGGCATACATGATTATTTATTCAATGAATCAAATTATATTGTGTCATTTGATGATAGGATGTACACACTGCTGACATGATGTTATTTTTGTTACCAGATAAGGAGAATTGATTCTAATCTATACTACTTTTGTTAGTCATCAACACTTACACCTAGACCTGCCAAGGAAAGCATGAATGCATTTTGAGAAGTTCAATAGCACACCTATCATTAGGTCATAGTAAAGATATTCATTGTTGAACAAAAAACAACAACCATCATAATTTGATCAACTTTTTTACACACCAGTACTTTAAGAGTAAAAGCACCCTTCCGTACCTCTCCCACCAGTTAGTCTGGCATAATTGCACATTTTCATTTCTTCATTTATTTTTTCCTTCTGTCATCATCTGCTTTTAGGAAGGGACCACTGTGTGTTAGACTGCATCTGCTGAGAAACCTTGCTTAGTTATTCCCAAAAGCATTGAAATCTTCGGAATACCTTCTGGTCCCCTGTGTGCACTTGCAATGCCTGTTTTATAATTAATTTTAAGTCATGTGTCATATCCCAGACAAAAGGCTGTCCTTTTTTTTTTTTTTTTTGGGGGGGGGGGTGTAGTTTGTTTGACTGATTGACTGATATCATCCTCTAACAACATCTACTGCAAAGGTCAGTGAACAATTTTTTGGAGATGTCTGCTAGGGATGGGGGTCTCGTCAGGAGGTGCATGTGTCTGTGTAACACTAAGAGGAGCAGTGACTAGGGCCTCAAAGGATACCGATATTTACAACATATGCTCCCCCCCCTCCCCCTTTCATGTTTTTTTTGGATGACCCTGTAATATTTCGGTGTGAAGGAGTGAGGAGGGAGGGTGTTGAGGACATAGCGGGAAAAGAGGAAAGATTTTAATGTATGTAATTACGAGCCGCTCACAGAGAGAGCGAAGACTCCCCCGTGACAAGGGATGGGAGTGCGATGACAGTAATTGCTGTCGTCGCTGCTTCCCCCGGCTGGGGGGCTCTGGCCCCCGCGCCTCGGGAGGGGAGAGTGTCCGGGGACTGGCAGGCTCCTGACCGCGACTCCCAGCTTTGAACCCTCGGGGTGCCACCGCCGCCACCCCGGGGACCCCTCCCGTACCGGGACGGGCTCCGCGGCCCCGCTCCCTCGGGACATCCCCGCACATCACAGCGGAGCGAGCCGGGATAGGGAAGAGGCCGCGCTCGGTGCCCGGGACGGGAGCCCCCCGCTCCTCGGTGGCGGCTCCCGGCACGGCCCGGGCCAGCCCAGCGGAGCGGCTCCGTCCCCCATCGCGGCCACCGCTCGCCCCGGCGTTGCCCGCTCCCCATTTTCCCGCAAAGGGTGCCCCAGGTTTGCGACCGCCTTTTCCCCTGGCAGCCCCGCTTTGGGCACTGTACGGACCGAGCACAACTTGAGTTGCGGCGGCCGCTCGCATCCTTTTTCCCCTCCGCACTCCCCCCCCCCTCCTCGCCACCCCCATCCCCGCCGCCTCCCCTTCTCTTCTGGAAAGCGCAAACTTGCGTTGAAATGAGAGCTCGGCTCGAATCCGAGTGGAACTAGCCCATTAAATATGATCAACGTACCGTCTGCGCGGAATGAAACCTTTCCCAGTCCTGATTGCTCCAAAGGGGAATCGCGTCCTACCTCCCACCTTCCCAATCTTCATTCTCCCAGTGTACACACGCTTGTAATTACTGGTGATTGTGCTAATGCTACCCCAAGCAAAAGCATGCTGGTACTATGGAGAGGGAAGGAGAAGGAAATACCTTTAATTTTAGGCAATATACACGTGGATTATCTCTTTCTTTTCTACATCACTCGGTAGATACTGCACGTTAAGCAGCAAATCAAACATTAGCGACTCTTTTCCTATTCTTTTTTTTTTTTTCCTTTATGGATCACCAGGTGATCTGAAAATAAATGGGAGATTGCTTTGCAGACCAGCGAGAGGAGAAAAAGTGGGAAGACGACTTGTTAGTACTGATTCTAACCAAGGAAAATGCTGCCTGATATCACTCCTGCCGTGATTGCTCCTTACATAACTCCCCGTATTCACTGCAGACTGCTTTGCTCGGGGCGGGGGGGGAACCGTGTATAATACAACATCGGGCCTTCTGAGCGTTTCCTTCTCCTCCTTCAGGAGAGCGTGATCATTAACTTCTGTGGTCATCATTTGGGTCTTGTAAAGGAGCCTGAATGGTCCTTTTCTTAACCTCTCTCTTTTTTTTATTATTTGTTCAGATGACATTCTCTGTTCCGATCGCCCCCGCCCTGCCGGATGGCGAGCGCACAAACACACACACACACTCGCTCTCTCTCACACCCCTTTTCTTTTCATCATCAGCAAATAAAGATTAGGTGGGCAGATTATAGAAAGCGTTTTCAGTCCTGTGCTGATCTTTATTCCAGAGCCTTTGTGATGATATTGATGATGATGATGGTCAAGTGGACAGTTTGATTTTTGTGTTTGGAGCTAGTTATAAAGAATCAATATTATATCAAGGGGTAACTTTCGTGATAAAGGACTTTAACCACTACGGCTATTCATCATAAGTCTGTAGCAAGCAGATAGGTCAAAAGAAATTATATTGCACTAAAGAGTGTGTCTTCTTATCTCTCCTATACCAGGGGAATAAGGGACAAGCCGATCGATACAGTAGCTGCTGTATACTTCTTGCAATTATCAATAGCTGATTTCGTCTTTTGAGGCCTGCATCTATTAATACAAACTAATAATAATCTTCTGAGCATATCTGTAGCCAAGGGGGTGAAAGTTTTTATACTTGACGGCACGATTTTTATAGCTGGAATTACTGAACGATGTTATGTTTTGTGTGTGTCAGTGTGTCTATGCATGTATATATACATGCATTTTAATATTCATCTCACTAGTAATTTTGGAAGCATGTATATTTTTGCACAGGAGCTAAAAATACTAATTTTATATGTAAATTGTGACTATTTGCACCTCCTTGAGTATACTTTGACAGACACGCATTACAGTTCAAATACAGTATTTTAATATATATACCACCTATATTTGTGTCCATCTATGTGTTTATGGCATGTATGCATGCTCTTAAATGCATGTTGCCTTGCTAATAGCCCCAGAACATTTTACAGATATTCCACAGAGTATTTAAAATTGTTGCTTAAATTAATGTGTCATCTGTTAGGTTAAAGAAGGAAGTGGATGGTAATTAGAGTTTGCTAAGTGTGAGCATAAGCTTTTGTGCATATGAATCGATGTTTATTTAGATCCAAGAATGGTATGATATTAAATAAAAAGAAAAGTTACTTAAATGTTTAAGGCAAAACGTTTAAGCACGGCCGTGCTCTATACCGGTTCTATAAATCTCATAGTGGGGCAAGTTACTTTCAAAAAAAAAAAAAAAAAAAAAAGTAATAGAAAAGAAACATCTTTATAATTGACGTTTGACATGCTGTTTGGGTTAGGCTGTGGTAGACCAAGCACAGATTTCCCTCTGATGGAAACATTTATCATCGTGATTGCTGCAGAGTGGCAGGTGGTGTTATCAATTACCTCTTCTTACCAATAATAATATTAGTATGGTAATATCTTTGCTCATGTGAGAACGAATTAGCCATCAGTTGTTGCAGCTTTAAATAGACAAAATTGTGCTGAATTTAACCCCAGGGTCCTCAAACAAAAGTTATGGTGCAAAAAAGGGGTGGGAATATACTACTTCAGCTTTCCAGGAAGAGCACGAGACGACAGAAAATGAAGTCGAAATAATTGCACGTCCTTTCGAATAAAGTTGCTGAGCAAAATAATAGCAATAAAAGACAGTAGTCGGATTATAGGAAACGTCACATCCGTCTTATCTGTACGTTGGTAATTTTGACGGGTTTAAGAACAACAACCTTTTATAAAGCATAAGTGTAGACAGAACTACTTATACGGTCTTTGAAGAGTCGATCTTGCAGATAAGCTTTCTGAAGGTTTTTATTCCCCTTGAATGAGGATACAAATTAAAGCAAACCCGTAACCAGGTGTCCCATTAATGTAAAAAAAAAAAAAAAAAAAAAGTATTAATTGATATACAATATTATTAAGCAGACAAAATAATAACGCGTCTCTTCTCAGGATGAAGGAAACATCGCAATAAAAAGAAGACAAGTGGCAAATTCGATTTAATTACGGAGAAAATAACTTCTGCATCCCTTCCCTGTCGGAGCATTTCAGCAGACCGACCAGTCCCGGAGAGCGGACGCGCGCAGGACGCGGGGACATTTGCGGGTGCCGGCCCCGCACTGCCTGCGCGCACAGCCCTAGCCAGTGCGCAGAGATTTACGCGGCTAATCAGTTCCCCCCCCACACCCCGAAAAGGCCACGTTTTTCGTAGCCGACTTAATTTATTATTTTTCTCGCCCTCGAGCCAGGAAGATTAATTAAAAGGTTCGTGGAAAACTTTGCGGCGTAATGGGGAGACGCGGGGGGAGGGGGGGGGGGGGGAGGAGGAGAGAGGGGCCGGAGGAAACGCGTATCACTTCATAACTTTCCACTCGCCTCCCGAGCCCTCGGCGCCCCCAGGGTTTTCCGCACGGGTCGGGTAGAAAAGTTTCCCCCTGGGATCTGCGCCGCTCCCAGAGGAAGGTCCCCGCCGTGCCCGCAGCACTCGGGGGGCTGCCGGCGCTTCCCGGCGGCGGCGGGGGGGCAGCGTCCAGCAGCTCGCCCAGCGGCTGCTCCTCGCCCCGGGAGGAAAGTGGGAAGGGGAGCGGTGTAAGGGAGAAGGAGCCCGTAAAATGTATCACTTGTAACCCTAGAGTATGTTAATGCCAAGAGATACAAATCTGGTAATTATGCCTTCCTTGCCTGTTGTGTTCTCCATTGTTCATTAAACATTAAAGACGGGACTGTTTAATTTTCCACTTAAAGATTCTCTCACGTCCCGAAAAATCATATTAATTTTCGCTCGCTTTACTTTTTACAAAGGACAAAGTTTTTTGTTTTTATAAAAGAGCTTTTTATTTTTTTCCATTTTCTTTTTTATTTTTTTTTTTAATCGCGCTATAAGAAAGGCACCTTTAAAACGCTCTTCAAGAAATCTTATGCTGCTGAGAGAACTACCAAGCACTGAGCAATAGAAACATAGGGAGAAAAAAACGTTGCTTGAGCAACAAGAACAACTCTCTTCCGAAGAGGACTGGACGAAAATTGACCCATTTCTGGTTACTACCGCAATGGGTAAAAAATGCCAGGGCAAGGTTAAAGTTGCCTCTTTCATTCCAGGCAAATGTTTCAGTCACAGGAGGTAGCTGAGATCCTTCAGCTAACTCAAATCGGGAGAAATGTACTTCTCTGCTGTTAAGGAGAAGCCACAACTCCGGCTCCCCAGTCACGACTGCGGTGCGGGGGTGACTTCAGCGCACGCTCGCTTTCACCTGCACTCTGCCTGCGATATAACGTAGCATATACATACACGCAAAACGTGTTATCCATGTGTGCAGGGTGCAATAAATCCCTACTTCTGATGGGGAAAAAAAAATGCTCAATTAATAGTCTCATCCCCTCCCACTTCATATTAGAAAACACATCAGATTTCAGCCATCGCGACCGTCTCTAGACAGTCTCATTACGACCAAACTTTCAGGAAGCATGGATGCACGGAGAGAACATACGTTAGAATTTGTGGACAGCAAACAAGTTTTGTTTTGTTTTGTTTAAATTATAAGGCAGGGAATCATTGCAAGAGGTCTCGTGTAGACATCTTGCTGAACGAAGGACAGAAAAGTATGCTCGTCTAAGAGCTAAGTTGAATTGATTTGCCGTTTCGGCGCTGTGTCTCTTAAGGGTCGTGACTGTTTTTAACGAATGTCTGCACCGCAGAAATCGCCGAGAGCATGCATTTCAAGAAACTATCCGAAGTGGCCTAAACTGTCGCCTCTAACTTTATTTGGTTTGCCTCCCGGCAGAAAAGCGAGACATAAGCCGAAAGCCCAGAGACGCGGTATCACAATGCGCGAGATAAAGAGAGCTATCACCAGGGAAAGTTTACACCGAGGAGCCTCCCGCAGAAGCCGGGGTTAGCGTGTTTTAAGGACTAGGGCTGGATTACACAGGCTGGAGTAGAGGCATTAGGAGGAAATCCCTTTCACTCATCCCTGCCTCGCTCCCCAACCCTCCCCACCCCACCCCGCGCAGGGGACGGTGCGGGACAGCACTGAGCAGCGCGCAGGGACCCATCTGCCACCAACACTTAAAAAAAATAAAAAAAAGGCGGAGGGGGCCGCTGGAGGAGAGCCCCCCCCGGCACTCGGCGGCGCGGGGCTGCGCGGGGGGGGGGGCAGCGCGGTGGCGATCGGCGACAGTGGGGTACATCCTAGCGGCCGCTGCCTGCCATGGGAGCCCCGGAGGAGGCGGGTAGGGACGGCGACGGAAAGCGGCAACTTGTGGCGGCGGCCAGGCCGCCCCCTCCATCCCTCCCTCCATCGCTTCTTCCCTCCCTCCTCCCGGGGGACGGACGGGACGGGACGGGACGGGGCGGGGGAAGGCGGCCCGGCTCCCCGGCAACTTGTAAAGTGATAAAGGGGAGAGGGGCGGAGGGGGAAGGGAAGGCTCTGCCTCCCCCCTCCCGCCTCACTTAAAAAAAAAAAAAAAAAAAAAAAGTGGGGGCCTGGGAGAAAAGCTGCTGTTGGGAAAGTGCGTGCGGAGAGGGAGGCTCGGCAGCGGCGGGGAGCTGAGCGAGCTGCGGGGCTGGGGCAGCCCCGGCGGCAGCCCCGGCAGCGCCGCACGGGAGGAGGCGGAGGAGGAGGAGGAGAGTAGGAGGAGCTGCCGTGTGACCCGCACGGCTCCCAAACTTCAAAGTTTATCCGCCCGAAATCGAGAGCGGCCGCGGTGCGCGCACCGCTCCTCGGCACGGAGCGCAGGCATCGAGCGGGGGAGCCGCCGCGCGGGGACGAGGCTGCGGTGGCCGCTGCGAGCGAGGCGAGGAAGGGGAGGGGGGATCGCCCTCGCGACAACAACAGCCACCCCCCACCCCCCAAATCTGGGAGAGGATCGATACTATTCGCTGGAGACCGAGGACTTGCTCGTCGGCGCACACGCGAGACCGCTGTCATTAGCTAGCAGGACACACAACTGAGCTGGGGAGGGGGGGTGAGGAGTGTCACAAAAAGTCATTACAACCTGAGAGAGAGGGGGAGAAAGAAAAAAAAAAACTTCCTACCAATGGACAACAGGAAGTGACCACCACCACCAACGGGGAGTCTCTGCTTGGAGAAAGAAGCTGCAAGACAAAGAAGAAGGAAGGAGAGGTGAAAGACAAAACTGCCCAAGGTCTTCTGTGTGTGTGTGTGCGTGCGTGCGCTTGCGAGAGGAGAGAACAAAAGTCAGCCGGGAAGGGGAGACGGAGAAACAGAGACGGAAAAGGAGACAGGATGGAAGAGCTAAAGGCGAGCATGTGAAGATTAAGAGAAAAGAAGAGCAGAGCAGCACACACGCACACCGAGAAGAAAGCGGAAAGGAAAGAAGCACACACAAAAGTTTCTTTTCCTCCTGCAAAGAAATTACTCACACGTACACAGAAATCAGATGCTTTGCAGATCAACTTCTGGGGAAAGAGAGACCAGGAGGAGACGAGGACGCAGAGTGATGTGAAGAAGGAAAAAAAAAAAAAAAAAAAAAAAAAAAAGGCGAAGAGAGCAGAAGAAAGCGGAGCAAAAGAAACTGAGAGCCGGGGGGAAGAAAGAAAGACAGAAAGGCGAAGATCGTGACCTCTCCCAACAAGTGAACCTTGCACATATGTTGTGTAAAGTGTGTGCAAAACAGAGCCCTCCTGCGTGGTGCGTGTGTGTTTCTCTGCCGCCGCCGCTGCTGCCGCCGCCGCCGCCGCGGTCGGTGCCTCTCGCAGGCGGCGCTGCCGGTGCCGGGGAGCCGCATCATTTGGCGGAGCGAAGCGGCTAATTGCGGAGCCCCGTCCTTCATTTACATATGCAGCCTGAGCCCGCTGGAGCCGCGCCAATCCGCGCTCGCCCCCAGCACCATTAATCGCCATGCATTATTCACCACCGTAATTATCGAGCCCCATGCGCGCTCCGCGCAGCCGCCCCAGCCCGCCGCGCACGCAGCACCGCACCGCGCACACCCCGCCCGGCTGAGCCCCCGCTCGCTCACCCGCTCACTCACTCTCAGTTTGGTTGGTTAGCCTTGCTTTTTTTTTTTTTTTTTCCTCCTTTTCCTTGGGGTTGGTTGCCTTTTCTGTTGTTGTTTGGTTGGTTTGTTCTGCAACTCGACTTTTATTTGCGAACAGTTATTTCCAGCCCCCACCTCTTCCCCCCCCCGCCCTTCCCTCGTTCCCAATTCCTCCCCCCTTTCCACCTCCACGTCGCTGATGCCTCTGCAAAAAGCAGAGTCAAGACGGCTCAGTTAGCAGCATGTCTCGTCGAAAGCAAGCGAAACCCCAGCATCTCAAATCGGACGAAGAGCTGCAAGCGGAGGTAGTTTCTGAGCACGGTAAGGGCTCCCGGAGCCTCTTTCTCCCTCTCTCTCTCCTTTTGTGAGTCTGTTTCGGACGGAGATAGGTGGATTTATGGTGATGGTGAACATGGGAGCGCAATTACTCTGCAGCGGGAGAATGGGAATTAGAGCAGCTGGGGAAGAGGCAGCGGAACTGAGAAGTTAGCAGTTTAGCCAAGTTTCTGCAGCCCACCCCCTGACTAACCAGCCCTCCCAGCGGCTCCTTCCCGGCCTCCCGAGCGCTTTTATTACGGCGGGGCTCGGCAACGGGACTCGGCCCTCCCTCCCCGCTGACCCGGGCCCGGGCAGCTGCAGGAGCGGGCACTCCGGAGCAACGCCTGCCTCCTCCTCCTCCCTCTCCCTCGGGCTGTTTTGTACGTCTGCTTTTCTGCTTGTTTTCCTTTAGTTTTTGTTGTTGCTGCCCTTGTGCTTCTCGGTCGCCCTTTTTGCTGTACCCCTTTTATTTTTTTTCCTTTTTCTCCCCCCTCACTCCCTCCCCGTGCTGGAGCCATGTTCCCCTCGCCCTCCGGCCGCGAAGTTGGCGGCGGCCGGGGCCGGGCTGCGGGCACGGGGGGCTCCCACGGGCCGGGGGCTGCCGGGGCAGCCCTAGGCGACCGGTGCACAGGGCTCTCTACCGCCCTGGAGGAGGGGGCGGCGTGTTGCTGGGCGGCCCGGCCGGGCTCCCGCCGCCCCCCAGCCGCGGGCAGCCTTCGGGGCACCGGGGGTCCCTCGCTGCGCGGCGGGCGGGGGCCTTCGGGATTGGCGGATTTGGCTTTAATGTTTCTGAAGATCTCGAGCAGCTTTTCACCTTCCCCCCCCCCACCCCGCCCCCGAGCCGCCTAGCTCTGCTGCGACCATAATTCTTACTGGGGGTGGGTGACGCGGAGTGCCACCGCCGCCACCGGCCCCTGTCGCGCCGGCCGCAGGAGGTGGGGAAGGGGGATTTTCTCACCCATCCGCCATTCTCCACTCCTTCCCCACACGCAGACACACGCACACTTGCTTTGAAGTATCTGGGCTGCCCAGGCTGCTAGTGAACAAGTGTCTAAAACTGAGCAGATCTGGGCTGTAGTTAGTCCGAATTTCCACCTTGCTGTGTGTTTTTTGTTTGTTTGTTTAGAAGAGGACTGCCTTTTTAAATTTAATTTGATTTAATTTCATTTATATATTTTCTAATTTCCTGCATAGTCCTAGGCATTGCTGCACGCAAAGGCATGCCACAGCCCATCCTCACTTTCCCTGAGCTAAGTTGAGGGCTTCCACTTAAAAGTTTTTCTTTTCTTCTATGCATGGAAGCTCACTGCTTTCTCAGTTTCTTGCATAACCAAGTGGGAGCCACAGTGCTTTCTGTGTAGGCCCCTTGCTCACTGGTTTATCCCCTCTCCCTCCCTTCAAAAAGAAAGAGGGGGGAAAAAAAAGTCATTTTCCTGCTTCAAAACTATAATGACTTCTAAGTTGCATCTGGAGGGAAAGAAAGGCAACGAAGTTGAAGCCTGAGGAGGATTTTGACTATTGTATCTGAACTTTGCAGTCTTGAAGCTTAAGGCAGCATGAATCCACTTCATCAGGTTAAAACATCTGTCAGACTGGCAAATCTTTAAGCCCCATGCTCTTTCCCAGGGTATTTGGGGAACCAGGGAATGAGTTCCACACTGTCCAGGGTAGTTAGGAAGGGACTGCTACCACTGATTCAGGAAAACCCACTTGGGTATTGACTCTAACAGGAACACAGAGAAATGCTTCCTTCTGTCACACTACAGAAGCAAAGCAATGCACATTTGATTTTTATTTTTTTTTATTTCTTTTTTTCTAGAAAACAGTGGTAATGTAAAATAAATTCATATAAGCAAGTGGATGAGAATTATAATTTTATTATGTAAACAAGATTAGTTGAGCCTAGTTAGGGTGGGTTCTAGGTTTGAGAATTTATCACTAGTATTATAAACTTTTAAATGCTCCAAATCCATTTCAATACAGAAAAATAAAACCCTACTGCTTCATTATGACACTTCTGGTGAGTTAATAAATTGAAAAAAATTGTTAAATTAGGTTTTTGTTTTGTTTTGTGAATCTTATCTATGTAGCCATGTCACCCAAGATTAGAACAAGAGATATGCTAAAAAGAAACGCTTGCATATGGTGGGTAGATTAAGGACAAAGAATCTTTTTGTCATGGAAATGTTTTTTTTTTTTTCCCTTTTTTGGGGGGTTTTGTTTTGTTTACTTCATCACATAGAATTTCTCACACTTGGTTTGTTTTGTATTGCCCTCAATGACTACATGATCAAATGAATGGATTTATTTCTGCCGAATGAGAAAGACAGTCTTTCCATCAAAAGGACTACATTGCATCCCAGTGAGGAATTTTAAAGCGTTATTATTGTGGTCCCTGAATAGCACAAAATCGGCTTTCACAGCAGCCCTAAAATGCAACAATGTAAATACTTTTCAGCCTTAGAAGGCTGTTATCAAATTGTGCTGTTTTCTTTTATTAAAACATATTTTAATTAATAGAGTGAAACCCTTCATAGTTAACAATTAACAAGCTAAAGTGGAGCTCTTGGTTTTTCACTCTCCTCTGAGAAATGTGAACAAGGTGGACTCAGCATACACAAGTAGAGGGCTATCTAGTGTACATTAGTGTAATGTAAATCATTTACATGTTATATTATGAAGCCTAACAATTGCTATACTGAAAGCAATTTTATAGGCCAGATATAATGAGTGCTCCCAATCTCACAAATTAAAACACTTATTGTCAAGTCAGTATTTTTCATTTCTATTCACAGCTGTAATCAAGATATTGCTACAGTTCCTGAGCATATTTTGCAACAAGCCAAAAATAGTTTCCACAGTGCAAGAATATTTGTACTTTTTTTTTTTTAAAGCAAACTGTTTAAGCAGAATTGTTTGATACGTGTAGCTTTTTCATTAATATGGTTGTTATCTTCAATGAGGGGAAGCTGTTGTTAACACAAGATTAAGCAAATGAAGCTTATTATTTATTTAATGAAATCATGTTTAATACCACCTCAAAATAGATTTTATTAAGTGAAGCATTTCAGAATGAATGTTCCATAAACAATCCTTCGAGTGAGGGAACATTCATAATAGCAGAAAGAAGCATGGCAGTTTGGGGAGCAGAATGGCAGATAAACATTAGGCCATATCTTAAGTTGACTGGACCCACAGTAACTTTTGTGGTAATGCTATCAAGGAAGTTTAATAATTGTAATATATAATTTTATAGCCAGCCTGGACTACAGTATAATAAAACTGCATTCAGACAGGGCAATGTCATAACAGTGAGAAATTGTTTGAAGTCTGAAGATAATTGGCAATGTCATCAATTACAGATTTACAATCAAAATCCTTTAAAGTTATTTGTTGAAATGGAAATGCTGAAATATATATTTTCTAATAATTTAGATAGGAAGTGTTAACAAACAACTAGCGATAAAATATTGCTTGAATAATTGCACTGTGGAAGGGTGAACAAATTATATTTCCAAAAAAAAAAAATTAAAAACACTGTAAGGTTACTAAAGTAGAAGACATGATGGCAATATTTTTTAAATAGCAGCAGAAGGTTTCAAATGGCTACCCATAGAATACAATAATCTCAGTTTCTCAGTAAATGTAAAGCTGTTCTCAGTAAATTGTAATAGCTGGAATTACATTTCTAATACACTTCTCTAATTCAACAGATTACAATTGAATCAGAATTATAGATACAATGCAAATGCTTTAACTCTGATTAATTTTTATATGAAAGCTTGGATATAACATTTCTATCTTTAATGTAGGGATAATAAAAGTTTGCGGGCTTTTTGTATGTGTATGTGGAATGCTGAGAAGTGCTTCTTACAGTGTGTAAGTGTGGTTCTAGTAAGGGTGATGAAAAATGATCACTTTGGACTTTTTCATGTGAAGCTACTGGCAAGTATGTATCATTGTTCAGTCTGAGGTGAATGGGATACCTTAAAGCAAACTGTGTAATGACAGTTTTCTAATGTGTTTTTTTTTGCAATCATTTTTTAAATGTTGGACCTATTTGTTTGGTTTTTGTTTTTGTTTCACTCAACTCTTCAATGCACACAGTATTATCTAAACAAACGTTTCTTTTTCATACTGGTAATGTGGAATTGGTGGTGCAGTTTTGAACAGTTTGTAACTGCACTCTGTATTCTTTTGGAGTATGTACACAGACACATGCTCTGCCACAGAAATGATAGTCCTCTATGGAACAGCCAGCTTCATGTGAGCATGTTTACTGTATCTGCAAATATATAAGATAGAAATACATTTTGGAAGGATGTTCATGCTTTCTTGCATTCATACTTTCAAGAATATAGGTTATTCCATATCATTTAGATACTACTGCCTTTAAAACTTGAAAAGTCACAAGCAGCTGTCAGTAAACATGAAACTTAAGCTATTTTTGCAAATGTCTGTTCTAAGGCAACTTCAAGAAAGATTTTTTGTTGTTTTTGAAAAATAAAAGGCCAAATATTTATTGTAATAAATTGCTCCTTTGATAAGAAAAGGTAATTGAAACTTTATATAAATAGTTCTGGTATTACGATGGAGACTGTAATATTAAAACAACATAATATCTGAATTTATGTATATATTTAATATTCTTATTATTTTGATCAGTATTAGCAATAGAAAAAAATGTAATAATAAGGAAACTAAAACAATAAAGCAGTTTGATAGTGTGTGTGTATATATAAATGATGAAGGTAGCCCAAATTGGGTCAGATTTTATCTGGCGCTGATAATGATCTTGAGGAATTCTTATTTCTTCTAAGGTAGACATTAGGACTCTTGGGGAGGAAGGAAGTTTTGAAAGGTATTGGTTTAGATTCTGTGTAATTAAGCTATTAATATGCATACATTTAGCTGTTGATAATTAGTTGTCCTAAGGAAGAGGAAAAGCTACCATTCAAAAAAATAAAAAATAAAAATATGTAGCATTATAAAGAAGGAGTGAAAATATCCACATTATTAATGAGTATCAGTGTCATTTCTGAAAAAGAGTTTGAGTCCTGGGAAGATTTTCGGGATATTTTTTCCTTCATTTTATTTGTTGATTACCTAGCCAGGACAAGCATATCTGTTGACACAAGTCCATCATATCTATCAGTCAGGACATGAGTCAATCACTTTTGTTGATAATAAGCCAGGTCTGGCAGGAAATTAATTAGCTGAGTACTGACACTTAGAAAATAAAACGGGCTAAAAACATTCCTTCTGTAACATTGCATTTGTAAAATGACAGTAATTTGCTATAAATTTTTCAGAGGAAGCATGAATAAATACAGTTTCAGCAGCAATTTTTTATCAGTTCATACATTTCAATGTAAAGGGCCAAAAACCTGTTTCCTTTACCTGCTTAAAACAACTAAACACAATGAAAGCTTTCCAGTAATTGGGGGGGGGGAAAAAAAAAAAGAATTTGGAGCAAAATATACTTTTAGGAGGTGGTTCAGTTGTCAAGCTGCTGGCCATAGAGTACATTACTTTTTTGTCAAGGGAAACCCCTTGAAATTGGAAAAGCCAGAAAAATAATTCTTTAAAAAGATGATAGAGTGCACTTCTGTGATAGTAGACTAAAGAGGGATTTTTTCATATTATCTTGCTGTAGCTAGGGTGTACATAGTGAGCATGCAGTGAACATTTGTTATGGGGTAAGTTAATCTTTAAAAATAAAATAAAAAGGCTTTCTACAACTCTTATTGTTAATCTCTAATATTGCTTTTTCCCCTTTTCCAACCCCCTCGCCCCCTAATTTGGACCCTATCAGTGGTTGAAAAAGAAGCAGAAAAAAACCCCGAACTTCTGCCCGAGAGCGAAACATGCCGAAATGGTTGGGAAGGCTGTTCGTCTCCTCCAGGAGCTGCGGCCCGGCCGGGTGGGTGCTCGGGGCTGGGGGCTCGGGGGTGGGTGCTCGGGGGCGGCGGGCGGCTGCTGCCCCGTGCGGGCGCGCAGTGGCTGCTGCAGGCGCGCAGCCCGGAGCCGGGGAGAATGAAGGTGGGGATTGCAGAGTGCCAGAAAGCTTCCCGAGGACTTCTCCCTGAGGGTGGGTAGTTAGAAGTGCTTTGACAAGGCTTGCTGATTTAACCTTTGCCTGCTTTGCCCTGCCAGGGGTGGCCACTAGATGTCAAGCTCATAATACAATTAGTACATCTGTGCAGTTGACCTTGGCAGCACGGCTTACCACTGTTCTGTTAAGTGTTAACACTGAATTTGAGTGTTAACTAGAGATCCCTGTGAGTTTGTTACATGCTGTACAGCTTATCAAATGCTCATCTAGTTCAGCACAAGTGTTTACAGTTCTTAAAGAAGGAAAAAGGTTTCCTTTTGTGAAGCCCAGCATCTTGAGCTGCTTAATTAACCCTGCAGGTGCCACAGTATTTTTGTTTCAGTTAATCAAAACTGATTTACCATTCAATGTTTCAGAAGATCCGTTCTACCAACACCATTCGATAATTTTATTTTATCATTTTGTTGATGTAATAACATCCCCAAAGCTGGAAATGATGAAAGCTAACGGATTTGTTTAGCTCTCTCTGTGTTTTGCTATCCAGTGCAATACTGCAGTACACAGAATGGCAAATGAGCAAAATGACTGAGCTGCATGATTAGCATTGAATCACTTAGCATTCGTTCTTTCAGGCACTCCTGTACATGAGTAATTTTACTCAAAGGAGTAGTGCCATTGACTCCAGTACTTGTAAATTCAGTTTTGAGATGCTTAACAGATACAGGATTGAGTCTCCACGTTGGCTTCTCTTATTGTGATCCTTCAAACACAACTTCATCAGCATGCCATGGTTGTTCAAAGAGTGGCTGGCTTCATTCTGTAGGGTGTCGGTTAGATCGTTTAAGGTGCAATTAGTAATATATGTTTCAAAATGAGAAAGTTATGCAGAATCTAGTGCTCTGTTTCTCACAGTTTAATTGTTTGCTATTAAATATCTTTTTGTATATATATATATATCAGCTATATTAGATATACCAATTATATTTTTTTTAGGATTTCCAGTGAAACTTGGTGTGTTCTAAATACACTTAATTCCTACAAACATTAGAACAAATTCTACACACTCTAAAATTAATCTATGCATGCCATGAAAGCCAACTGAATAGCTCTTTATATAATGTTGAAAAACATAATGCACATCTTATTTAATTCCGTATCTTGCACAAATATTCAAAGAAGTTTGTGAAGATCTGTTCCACATCTGTGTACACATAGCAAGGCATCGGTGTTTTAGCTAACTAGAGCTTTATTGCAAAGATCAGAAACTGCAAATGTTTTAAACAGATTACAGTTAGTGTCTGTGCCACAGGTGGCTGTTACTTAACAAATTCTGAGATTTAGGCTGCTGAATAGATCAAACCAAGTGTGCCAGGTCAGTACCATTTCTTACATAGCAAGAGTGCCCTCCACTGTTCAAATCTATAACCAACAGCTTTTGTGGTCTGAGAAAAAGGACAGAAAATTTTTCTATTGAGTCTGGAATTTCTTCTACATTGTTAAACACAGTAGGGGTCTCTATTTGTCTCCTCCTGTTTCACAGCTTGGGCTCAGTATGTGATAATTCATCTTTCTTTATGGGATTCAAAGCTATCATAAAGAGTTAAAAAGAATTAATTTGCAAGAAAATAAACGTGTTCTAACAATTTAAGAAAACTTTCTTTAAAAGCTCTGTCAATTATAAGATATGATAAAGCTAAGGAAAAAGTAATACTGTTCTTCTCAAGGATCAGTACTTTGTTATAAAGCTACTGTTTCCAAATGAATATAATTTTGAAAACAAATTCGCGTTTTTGACTATATTTTCTTACTTTATTTAAATTGGTATAAAATAAGCTTGTTTCTTATGATACTAAGAACAGTAGATTATCGTCCTGTCTGTGCTATGTTCAGTTTTATTCATAATATTTCATGCTTAAATACACGAAAAATGCTGTGAGCTTCACTTCGAAACATTTCCTAGATTCGCATGAGATCTTACGTCTTCATAGTTAGCTAATTGTTTTACCTTTAGCCAATCTTAATAAACGTCTTCCTGTGAAACCTTCACAGTTTATATGCTGCTTCTCACCTGAAGATTGTGTTTTTTCATCTTGAAAGAAATTCCCACATTTAGAAAAATTAATTCATTCTCTATATGCACCTCTGAGTGACTGAAGCTGAGTTAGAAATAATAGCAGTTCATACAACATTTTTCTATGCTTTTCATTATTGCATGCGATCTAAAAAGTTTCAGAAAATATTTTGTTGACACGTTTGCTGAACTCCTTTCCATGACACTTCTCCAGTGAGAATAATACAAGAAGGTATAAGCAAGTTGAAATAGATAAAAGCAGAGAAAATGATTATTCTCTTACTTGATTTTATCCAAGTATTTTATGAATTATATGTAATTTGAGACTTAGGTGATTCAGAGTAACAGATTAGCAAAAACCTGAATTAACAAAGAACATCTGATAGGTGTACAGAATACACCTATTTAATAAAATTCAAAAGGTGCTTTCAAAAGGTAATACTAATAACACTAGAATTGATTTAATTTAACATAATATTAAAAAAATTCTGGAGCACAGATGAAACAGTGGAGTTAACTGTGGCTTTTTTTTTTTTTTTTTTTTTTTGACCAAAAGCTGTTGGTCCTGAGAAAGGTGGCATTTACAGTGTATGTTGTTGGAATTAAGCTGACTGCAATGTTTAATTTCTGTAATTTCAGTCCTTGTCACAAAAGTAAAGTAGATGGCAGTATTTTTGAAGCATCTTATTATATTTTTCCTTGCATATGATGCAAGACTTAGCTCTAACATGGAACAGAAAAATGTGTGCCTGACATAAAAATACAGAACTAGTAAAACCAAGCTTACAAATCCTCTGTGTGTGTGTGTAGTCAGCAATGGAGACAGTCTTTTCTTAATTATGCATGTAATATTCTGATGGTAGCTGAAGGAACCCTGGCACCCTCTCAGTCCTTTCCCCGTTCTCTGCCTTTCTGACTGCGAGAAGGAAGGTCAGCGTCACGCTCCCCACATCCACGCATTGCTCCAGCCCAAAGAGCGTTGGGTGGGCACACTTTGTAATGGTGGGAGAGCAAATTCTCCCAGCATCAATCTCTTGTGCCTCCTTCACTGAGTCAGCAGAACACCTTGATAGCTTCAGATATCACAATCCCAAAGTGACTTTCTCAAAATGCCTTAGGTTGAATTTTTGTAGGCTAATTTTAGGGCCAGACCCCACCAATGCAAACTGGCAGCACTTCGCTGGAGCCACTGCAGCTCTGTGGTTTAGTTGGTGCCTGCTTAGGAGCTTGCCCTGGGTACATTTTGAGAGATGCTGGCTGCAATTTTTCACCGATTTTCATAGGGTAAGCCTTATGTGCTGTAATTCATCTTGCATGCCATAGCAGCTTCAGATTAGTCTGTTAGCTGTTAGACTGCTAATGAGAAAAAGAAAATAACTGAGAGGTTATTAGTGGCTGAGATCCTGACTGCTTGACAAAACTCCTATTCAACACCTTTTGTGTAAGTAAGAACTGCAAAATTCAGGCCCTGTCTATAAGATTAAGCAACTGCTCAATTAATTTCCCCGAAGTCCTTGAAAATTTTTGCTGCACTACATCCTCACTGTAATAATAAAAATAATTATTTCTCTTCAGACAAAAAAAAAAAAAGTAAGAAATAAAGGGGGAGAAAGAAAGAAAGAAATTCATCAGCACTTAAAGGATCACTTTATAGGATATCAGAATTGAAAGCAAGCTATAAAACATACAGGAAAAAAAATAAAAGGTTCTTTTTTCCATAGAATTTATAAGCCAAAGCTAAAAATAAAATCAGGTTTTGGCTTAATATTTTAACAAATTTAAAATTTGTAATAATTTGCAATAATGGTTATATATATATATATATTACTTTTTGTCATTCATAAAGTAATCAAGTTTTAACAAAGAACAAAAATATCTCTTCACGCAGAGGCATACGCTTTTAAGCCTTATTCCCTGTTGAAGTTGGTGAGCACTTACACTTCAAAAGCAACAATGCAATACAGTGCTCCTAAAAGGAGTGTTATAAACTGCATGTGTGACGTACTGGAGTAGTGTCCATTTCTCCAATATACATATAATTGCATATATAAATCATTATTTTCAGTCTTGCTTTTTTCCCCCTTGAGTGTTTGTTTGGGGCAAGATCACAAAACCTGTTGTTTGCATGACAGATTTGTCATCATCCCATTAATTTCAAACACATTTCAAATGTGAGTAAAGGTTACCCGTATGAGTTGTAGGATTGGGCCCGTAGTCTGTCATTCTGTGGAGCATCTCATGATCCTCGGTGTGCTGCTCCGGGGATGGACCATCACCTACAGCAAAGAAGCTTTTACTTTGTGCTCATCCGTGTTATTTGCTTGCTTACTGGTACAGAAAGTGGAATATTTGAGAGAGACTTACTAATTTAATTTCTTAAGATATGTCAAAATAAGTCATCCCAAGTATTGTTGACATTCGTTGTATGTCTACTTCAAAATTGATTGGGGTGGCTAACAACTTTCTGGTAGTTTTCTAAAATATTTCTTCAAAAGCAGTCCTTTAACATTTCAAGACAGATGATGAGATAGGTATACTTGGATTTGTCATTTGAAGACGATTCTCTCAGCATTTTTATGACAGGAATCAAGGAAAAGAGGAGTACAAAGTAATATTAAGAAAACAGAGCTGTAAGTCACTGGTTAGCATGGTCATGAGCCAGGCCCCACATTGTTTCAATGTAAAGCTTGTGATTAATTTCACTGAGAACAGAATAGACCATTGATTGTATGAGAAATACTTATACTGCTTTATTCAATTTGTACTTTTTTACTTGGCAAGTTATATTTCAAATGTAAAATGTGGCTGCCTTGAGTCTATGTATTAGTTCACTAGACTAGTTAGTATTTTGAAATGTTGAAGAGGTCCATATTAATACCTCTTTGCAGTGAGCAACAGTAGTTTAGATTTCTACTGGAAATTTACATATTATACATATTATTTTTGATATCATGAGCCTGACCTCTAATGAAGAAAATAATACCTGCTTTAAAATAAGATTTTAAATGTTCATGTTTGGACTTGAGGGTTATTGTACAGTATCTGAAATAATTAACTTATGGGTGTTTGATCAGCTCCTTCTAGATCAGGGAACAGTCATATTTGACAGGCTACATTTCCCGATTCCATCACTGATTACTTAAACCTTTTGTGCAAGATTTTTCTAAGCTCTCCTTAAACAGAAAAGTAGCAACATATAAATGAAAAACTAGAGGAGGAACCACACTGTTGGTAGCTTCTTTCAGACTCAATTCTCCTTCGTAACCATGCTTTAATATGTAGCAATGAGGATGATGAAAATAATAATAATAACAATGATAGTAATAGGTAGCCTTTCACCAGTCCATCAAGGTTTGGAAATAAGCACTGGAAAAAATGCTCAATGAAAGCCTCAGGAGAAACATGGTCCCTCAGTGCTTGGTCAGTAACACCAGTGTTCAGCAGATTCTGAATAAGGACCACAGAATCAGGCACTACAGCCGTAAAAATGTAAATCTGCAATGTAAATAAAGCTTTGTTTGAGTTGTCTTAGTTCAGAACAACCCTGGAGAGAGGCTCATCGGGTGCCTCACTGGTCTACACTCTGCATGCTTTCACTTTGCAAAAGCTGAAGTACATAACGAATACATGGTTCAGAAGACTGTTTTTTCTCTTATTCATTTTTGTAGGCTTTAGATTTTTCACCTTACACTTTAAGATTCTTGTGGCCAATAATGCTTTCATTCTTTTTTTTTTTTTTTCAGTGAATCATGTCATTTTCTGTGATATTTTTGCAACTCAATGTGACAGTTAAATTTATACAGTCATTTACAATAAGGATTAGTCTAGTATTATCCAGGAACAGCTTTATATTATCACTCTTAACCCAAGCAATGTAATGGGTTCAGTAC